>NW_027509441.1:0-25355 GCF_048541705.1 Temnothorax americanus | reverse complement strand
TAACCATAGCGAACAAATCTAGCCCTCTGTGACGGCAAAAGAGGAAATGTTGGCCGTGCCGCGAGTGCCACTATAGCCCCGACCGTTTGAAGCGCACCATTCTCCCCGAAAGATTCCTGCAGGCTAAGTGCGATTCGGTAATTATGCAGTATAGGGGAAGCACCTCCGATGACCTTGACCTTGACATATGTTGTCAAGGTCATCCTCCTGAGTGACCTTCAGAAGGTTTTAGCCGTCGCTCGTTTTTTATTAAAAAGTTATTAACAAAAAAAAGTTTGGCGACCTCACCGATTTCAATGACCTTGATATATGTTGTCAAGGTCATGACCACGAGTGACCTTCAGAAAGTTTTAGCCGTCGCTCGCTATTCGTTAAAAAGTTATTAACAAAAAAAGTTTAGAAAGTATAGCATATATAGGTGCATATATAGGTTAGTTGACGCGCTTTAAACACTTAAATACTTTTAAAGCGCGTCACTAACCTACATAGGTACGATTTACTGCTTTAAATGTTGTGTTTTGGTAAAGCAGCGATTTTTTCGCAAAATAATGTATTCTCTGCTTTAACAAAAAAATTTCAATTTATCAACAATTCACTGCTTTAAATGTTGTGTTTTGGTAAAGCAGCGACTTTCTCGCGAAATAAATTATTCTCTGCTTTAAAGAAAAACGTAATATTAGTCGTTTATGCCTCTCAGTACTTAAAATAACTGCTATATTTTCGAAACTTTTTTTGTTTATAACTTTTTAATAAAAAACGAGCGACGGCTAAAACCTTCTGAAGGTCACTCAGGAGGGTGACCTTGACAACATATGTCAAGGTCAAGGTCATCGGAGGTGCTTCCCCTATACTGCATAATTACCTGCGATTCTCTGCAGAGATCCATCATCCTAATAAAACAGTATGCATATCAATTGTCGAACTTGTTAATAAAACTATATATTTCCGTACTTCTGGCGGAAAAGTGTTTATTTATGAGATGTCTAAGAGAACTACTAAAGCACGAGCGTGTTGATTAGCGACTGGTGACTTCAATTGTTGCAAGATTCTGCGAGAAAGCAAAAAATAAGCTATCAAAACTCGCGCAAATCTTGTAATTTAATTAAATGTGAAAACACGTTAGCTACCTATCGAGAACTTCTTCGGAATATAAGACAACCAACGACCTGGAGCACTGCAGCACTTCGTAATGTGTAAGAACATCCCGAGCTGCTTCAAAGGGACAAATACTAACAAATTCGGACAGAGTTTGATGGATATTCTCCATAAATGGGCGGATTGCCTCTGTGTCATTTCCAGTCTCGACAGAACTTAAAATCATAGCTAGTAAGCCGATATCCAATTTCGCCCTAAAAAAATTGAGATTTGTTGTTGATTAGACTTCGGAGTTAAATAGTATAATACTTATTAAGTGTCATAAAAGTTTTATTACCTTAGATATTTTTCATTTTTACTCCAGGAGGATTTGCCATTGCCCCGTTAGCCACCTAAGATGTTGCCCGCTCAGCACGTGGCTCACGTTATTTTGCACGGACGTGGGGTTGGACTTTGCTGAGCATATATGCTGCTTTCAGCATTACATGTAGCATAATAACCTAAACAAAAAATGATACAAAAATTATACATTTCAAATTACAAATATGTTATGCGTAATGATACATTTCGCATTACATATTTCTTTTGTGGAGTTCTAAAATAATATAATTAACTTTACCTATACATACCAAAAAAATGCAACAATTAGCGCTAATAATGAATCCATTTTAGGAAAGTGAACGTTTCTTTTATGCTTTAGCAGCACTTTCCACATTCTCAGCTGTGATTGGATGACTTACAAACCATGGTAAAACTGTCCAGCTATCGCACATGTGACATGTAACTTGATTTTCAGATAAAATCATTATTTCCCAAATGTTTAAAACATTACAGACGTGTTTCCCAAATGATTTCACGTTGATTTGAAAAGAAAAAAATTGTTTTTAAAATTATGTCTGCTAACTATACATTCAATTAATTTTTATTAATTATAAATAAACTATTATTTCCTAAACTATGAAACTATATTCCTAAACTTGCCCAAACAATTCCCAAACTATTAAAATAACCAATAATAAGAAATATCAAATTTGTCTGCTAAGTATATCGAGGTGCTGCATGGCGTCGGTATGACAGGAATCATAAACCTGATTCCTGTCAACTTTAACGCTTAATATCTCGCGTCGCGGGGCAGTGCGACACTTTTTTTTCTGCCAGATTCTTTCGTTCCGTACAAAAACGCGTCGATTGAGCATAATTACATCGAGATTTGAGGTGAGGCCCCTAAACTGAATAATTACCGTACCAGCCTATGAGTTCCCTGGTAACCACATCCGATAGAAAACGATTAAAAACGGCTATATCTGTATCGTTTTTAATCGTATCTTATCGGTTCTATCGTTGCATATTTAGAAGACAGATAAAACATTAATCGAATCGAATCGGTTTCTATCGTTTTAGGTCCGAATAAGAAAATAACTATACAAATTTTATAGTTATGAATCGTTTTCTATATGTACAATTATTGCCCATCTGAATCAATCGTATATACACGATATAATATATTTATGGTAATAATTTTACCCCGTATGCATTAATACGGATATATAAGAATAAAATGATAGACATCTTATCGATATTTATATGACTTAACCGAACCGATACATCTATCGTTTCTTATCAGGATTTTCTGACATACAACTTATCATCTTCTTTATGGCAGCAAATCGGTTCGTTTTCTATCGTATATTAATGATATAAATTGAATCGTTTGAAAACCTTCTACTTTGTATATGTTTGTATAAAGTTAAAACGATAGACATCTCGTCGATATTTATACGATTTAACCGAACCGATACATCTATCGTTTCTTATCAGGATTTTCCGACATACAACTTATCATTTTCTGTACGGCAGCAAATCGGTTCGTTTTCTATCGTATATTAATGATATAAATTGAATCGTTTGAAAACCTTCCACTTTGCATATGTTTTTATAAAGTTAAAACGATAGACATCTCGTCGATATTTATACGACTTAACCGAACCGACACGTTACATCTATCGTTTCTTATCAAGATTTTCCGACATACAACTTATCATCTTCTGTACGGCAGCAAATCGGTTCGTTTTCTATCGTATATTAATGATATAAATTGAATCGTTTGAAAATCTTCTACTTTGCATATGTTTTTATAAGGTTAAAACGATAGACATCTCGTCGATATTTATACGACTTAACCGAACCGACACATATCTATCGTTTCTTATCAGGATTTTCCGACATACAACTTATCATCTTCGAAAACAAAGTTCGTCGAAGTATTTTTATGTGTGTGTGTGATTTGTTATTAAGATTAAAATAATAAAATATTTTATTTGTATTTTAGTGCAATTTTAAATAAGACGTTTCTAATGTAAATGTTGTTTTTATTTCTCTAATAACCGTGAAAATTTTGGCCCTTGGCTTCCTGGTGCTGTTGTCGCAAAGGTGGAAGCTTAATTATTTTAAAAAAAAATGCAGTTCTTTCTTTATCATAGAAAGATCTCTTATACGGTTTATTTTTCTTTTACACGGTTATAATCCGGTGGCATGCAAAGTAGCAAACATCTAAAGATGTTCTGACTGATTTGATATATAGCTGAGAAATTTCAAATTTTTCCAATTTTTTTCTGACAGGGCATCGTAAATAAACGGTTCACTATTAACCATATTAAAAAGACAATTATAGCTACTTTAATACCATTAAAAATTATAGAAACCGATGCACCACTAATAAGAAATTTAGGATGCAAGCCCATGTGTATTGTATCGAGAATTTCTTATAGAGTATCGTGAATAAACGAAACTTCAATTATGTTAAAAACTGATTGAGACCGATATAAAAGTAATAAGAAATTTCCGATAGATTCTTAAGTATTGTGCAACGTGAGTTTCTGATAAAATACCGTAAATAAATGATTCACTAATTATATTAAAAACGATAGAAACTGATATATAGCTGATAAGATATTTACAATAGGATTCCAAGTATTTTGTAACGTGAGTTTCTGATAGAGTACCGTAAATAAACGATTCACTAACCATATTAAAAACGATAGAAACTGATGTGCAGCTAAGAAGACATTTACGATAAGATTCCAAGTATTTTGTAACGTGAGTTTCTGATAGAATACCGTAAATAAACGATTCACTAACCATATTAAAAACGATAAAAACTGATGTATAGCTGATAAGACATTTACGATAGGATCCCAAGTATTTTGTAACGTGAGTTTCTGATAGAGTACCGTAAATAAACGATTTTTAAAAAAAGGTAAACAAAAAGGCGCCAAGTACACGTATAGTAGTGTATATGTTGTTACCTAAAAAAAAAAGAAAGTGGTAGTATTATACCTCGAAAAAACCTAAGTAACAAGTGGTAGATCTTTATATCTCGAAAAATCTCGAAAAAATCTAAGCAGTAGTATCTTTATTTCCGAAAAATTATAACCCAAGTGATACACGTCACAAAATTATGTTACCTTATCAAAAAGAAGAGTCGCGCTTCAAGTGATCTATTACAATTACAAAAAAGAAATGATATCTCTTTAAGTTAGAGCGCCAATTACAGAGAAAACATGTATATTGCCCCAAAAAATAATTGTTGCACTACATTGAAAAATCTTTACATTGTGTCAATTAGAAAAGAATGTATAATAACAATTTTATAAGATTAAAAAATTTTATTTAAATTTAACAAGGGTATACAAGATATTTAAATACAAAGTTATTTACATGTGTATTTTTTAATGGCCACAAAGAATTACAGAAGTAAAAGTAGAAAATAAAAATATTTTATTAAAATACATAAATTTTTCTTGTAAAAAAACTTGGCGCTGCTAGACCTTTTAAATAAATAAAGACAACAATAAATAAAAATAATTCAGAGAAGAATACAATGGGAGTAATATTAAATGATTATCAGCGTGGATGTGGGAGTAAGTGATATGGGTGTGCGTGACTACGCGGACGGCGGATAATGCGGCTTATAATTAAGTATAGAATAAGTTTATTTATTTATTTAAAATTTCGAGGTCTAGCAGCGCCAAGTTTTTTTACAAGAAAAATTTATGTATTTTAATAAAATATTTTTATTTTCTACTGTTACTTCTGTAATTCTTTGTGGCCATTAAAAAATACACATGTAAATAACTTTGTATTTAAATATCTTGTATTCCCTTGTTAAATTTAAATAAAATTTTTTAATCTTATAAAATTGTTATTATACATTCTTTTCTAATTGACACAATGTAAAGATTTTTCAATGTAGTGCAACAATTATTTTTTGAGGAAATATACATGTTCTCTCTGTAATTAGCGCTCTAACTTAAAGAGATATCATTTCTTTTTTGTAATTGTAATAGATCACTTGAAGCGCGACTCTTCTTTTTGATAAGGTAACATAATTTTGTGACGTGTATCACTTGGGTTATAATTTTTCGGAAATAAAGATACTACTGCTTAGATTTTTTCGAGATTTTTCGAGATATAAAGATCTACCACTTGTTACTTAGGTTTTTTCGAGGTATAATACTACCACTTTCTTTTTTTTTAGGTAACAACATATACACTACTATACGTGTACTTGGCGCCTTTTTTTATCTTTTTTTAAAAAAGGTAATTTTGTGCGGATATCACGCCTTTTTGTAGTATATTACGCATTGTATAAACAGTATGTACAGGATAAAGCTATTTGGAGGTATAATACTACCACTTTGTTTTTTTTCGAGGTAACAACATAACAGGATAACAACATAATACATATACACTATTATGCGTGTACTTGGCGCTCATTTTACCTTTTTTTTAAAAAGGTAATTTTGTACGGATATCACGCCTTTTTGTAGTGTTACGCATCTTAATCTTATAAACAATATATCTTATAATCTCATAAACCGTATATAATACAAGGTATGAAGCTAAAAGTGTTACGAACTATTATTTCTAAAGAAAACAACAATTTAATATTTTGCTCAGTTTTTTAAAAATAATAATCTGTAACCCTTTTAGTTGTACACCTTGTATATATTTTTCAATTTCAACATAAAACATAATCGCAATAAAGCATGATTAATGTTAATAAGTCGTTAACTGTAAAATTCTTTATTTATTTTTATTTGCGTGTCTTACTGAATGTTGTTCGCAACTGTATATGTACCGATATCTTCAGGTATCGATATTTTTGATAATTATTTTTACGTCAGACATAATTTTAATTCATCCAATTTTTATTATGACTAAACATAATTTTTGTCCAATTTTTATTATGTCCAGACATAATATTAATTCAGCGATTTTTATTATGTCGTGACATAATTTTAATTCTGCCGCTAGGGAAATTTTAAGTCGATTTTTATGAATCAAGTTTGAATTCAATGTTTAGGTGTCCCAGGTTGCCGATGACGAGGTCCACATAGCGCGCTCTATAGTTTTTGGTGTCCAGGTGTATTAATACCTTGAATTCGATGGCCACGTGTTCCAAGTTGCCGATGACGAGGTCCACATAGTGCGCTTCGTAGTTTTCGCGGTGTCTACATGTATTAATACCTCGAATTCGATATCTACGTGTCCTACATTAGGTGCGTTCAGCCGAAACTTTGCTAGCTTAGCAATCGTGAGCAGTCGCTCGTTTTCGCTTGTTTCCTCTTTTTTGACTTACTAGATTAAAAAGAGAGGAAACGAGCAAAAACGAGCAACTGCTCACGATTGCTAGGCTAGCGGAGTATCGGCTGAACGCACATATTCAGATTTAAAGTTATTAATACACCTAGACACCAAAAACTATGAAGCGCACTATGTGGACCTCGTCATCAGCAACCTGGGACACCTAGAAATCAATTTCAAGGTATTATTACACGTAGACACCGAAAACTACGGAGCGCAATATGTGGACCTTGTCATCGGCAACCTGGGACACCTAAACATTGAATTCAACATATTATTACACCTGGACACCGAAAACTACGAAGCGCACTATGTGGACCTTGTCATCGGCAACCTGGGACACCTAGACATCAAATTCAACGTACGATTACACCTGGACACCGGAAACTATGAAGCGCACTATCTGGATCCCGTCATCGGCAACCTGGGATACGTGGACATCGAATTCAAGGTATTAATACACGTAGACACCGAAAACTACGGAGCGCACTATGTGGACCTCGTCATCGGCAACCTGGGACACGTAGACATCGAATTCAACGTATTATTACACCTGGACACCGAAAACTATAAAGCGCACTATCTGGACCTCGTCATCGGCAACCTGGGATACATAGACATCAAATTCAAGCTTGATTCATAAGAATCGACTTAAAAATTCCCTAGCGGCACTTTCTGCCAAGCATAGAGAACCTTCTTTTCCGTTGACTCAATATTTATTATATATATACCTAATTTACCTAAATAGAAATCTTCCTCCTGACCGATAAGTCTATCGACCTAATTTCGAAATACGCGCGCGATATCGAAACTGGCGATACCTGCGCCGCCAGCGTCGAAAAAGTGAAAGGGACGTTTCTCTGATAATCATAATAATATTGAATGAGAGCGTCAGGAGTATCTTAAAAATAAATTTTCACATTTGGACTTTGCGTCGCAATATCTCCGCTCGTAAGGCACGTAGCGGAATATTATGAGAGAAACCCCCCCCCCCTAATTGGACCCCAAGCTATCGATCAAGCCTACTTAGAACTTGATCCGTTCACTCGTTATCGAGATCTCAACATCTCGGGTACTCGCAACCCGTCGCGTCGCGTAAAAGAGTCACGGTCGGTCTCGCTCCGCGTGTACTTGGCGCGAGACACTACCGTGTCTCTTGATTCACTAACCGTATTAAAAACGATAAGAAATTTTTTTATCGTTTTCTATCGGAGATGGTTACCAGGGTTACAACTTACAACAGTAAAGTCGGCACTTTTGAGTGCTTTTCTGCTTTTGACGTGTGGAACTGTGTGGGATTTGTAGCATTTGTAGGTTATCGATCACGTGACATTGCGCCATATCCTGTGGGCTGCGTTTGGAAACGTCACCCGAGTGCACACGAGTATACTCCCTTCTCTTTCTATCTCAGCGAGTTAGAAGGAGAAGGGAGTATACCCGTGTATACCCGGGTGACGTTTCCGATAAAGCGCGGAATTTCAAAGGACAATATTCATAAATAGTTAAGTAGGTCTTCAGATACTTCGTAGCTTCGTAGCATAGTTAATGAAACGAATAGTACAGCGTCAGAAAACTTGAGACGATCTTAAATATAAGCTCCAACTATGAATAATATACTAGTATAGTATATAAATATCATAAAATAAAAGATATTAAAAGTAAAATATTTATATTTTAAAACTAAACATAATAGAACATAAACTAAAAATAATAAAAATAAATATTTTATTTATACTTACACTTTATTATCTAGGATATATAATAAATAAAATAGTCAAATTAATAAAAGCATACTTCAAAAATAAATTATATGCATGCAGTATTTTACGTGCAACAATTGTATATAATATAATACAAATTACTAAAAGAACCCCGCACATTGTAAATGTAATTAAAAGTGGTTCCGGTCAAATTGGCTAAAATTGAAATATATTGTAATTAAGTGCTGATCAAAATAAGTTTAATTCCACTGACACAAAGTCCGAAAATTAAAATTATAATGCTGGGTCTACAATGCGACTCACGACTTTGCGACTCGCATTGTAGACGTACCCAGCATAAGATATGATGGTTTAATGCAGAGAGAAGAATTCTTCTCTTTGGTTTAATGTGTGTGCTACTGGAGTTTAAAAAATGCTTTTTATTTTTGATATCTCGGAAACTATCAAAATTAGACGAAAAATAAAAAAAGATCCTTTAATGGGATTACTTTGAGATGATTTTCAGCGCGATAGAACGCAGTACCCTTCCGTCCTGGATTTCGAGGGGAAAAAGGAGAGTCAAATTTTCCAAATAAAAATTTGCCACAAAAATAACACCAATCGATAGGGCTCGAAAAGACGAATCTAACAATCTATATTTTTATATGTTTATCGTGAAAATTACGACCACAGTGAATTTTTGATAATCGATACTCTTAATTTGTAGCCTATTTTCAAAAATTCACTGCGGTCATAATTTTCACGATAAGCATATATATGGGGGGGGGGGGTAAAAACCACACAGTGCTGCAAGTCAAATTTTTAAAAATATTTTTTCGTGTGCATAGATGCAATTTGTACAATATGTAAATTGCATCTATCCACACGAGAAAATATTTTCAAAAATTTGACTTACACCACTGTGGTTATTACCCCTCCATATGAAAATATAGATTGTTGAATTCGTCTTTTCGAGCTCTATCAATTGGTGTTATTTTTGTAAGGGGTTTCTATTTCAAAAATTTTGTTCCTTCTCCCCTCGAAATCCAGTACAAAAGAATACATCGCGCTGAAAATCATCTCAAAATAATCCCATTCAAAGGACCTTCTTTGATTTTTTGTCTAATTCTAATGGTTTCCAAGATATCGGCATATGGACAGATTAAATCGAACACCCTGTATATAACATATTTTTTGTATGTACGTATTATTTATCAATTAATATCAGTGATAAAATAAGATTTTAGGAAGAAATTATTTAACTCCATATAAAAGTTATATTTGTTCCTATCACACATGATAAAATTTGATAATCATATCCTAACATTAACAATCTCACATATTTTCTTTTAATCTTTTTTTATTTCAACATGTATCTTTCAAAAAACCACTTTGTGTAAAGTGATAAAGTTTAGATGATATTTTTATATGCACTATCAAACACAACATAGAGATATCGAATCAATATACATCATATCTCGATAATATTAAGTATTTGGCATCCATCAGCAAATTGTTATTTAACATCAAATAGTGAAGACTTATCAAATACTTACATGTACATACAAAATATATATTTATAAATTGATATATAGCACATGTAATTATTTAACACATATATTTAATTGAAACTACTGGTGTAATATTAAAATCTGCAGTAAAGCTATTACCTATATATCTATGGCTGCAGTCCACTTGACGCCACAAATGCTTTGAAGCGTTTTTCTTCTCCTTCTTTCTTCATTGAAAGAAAGGAGAAGAGGAATGCTTCGAAGCATTTGTAGCATCAAGTGGACCGTAGCTTATGTGCATCGTGCACATTACATTATCATTAAATTATACATGACATTATCACGTACTACGTTTACGCGAGCGTTACTTCTGTAGTAACTTACGATAATTCCTTCGCGTAAACGGGATTTTCCTTCGCGTAAACGGGATTTTGTAGTAACCTACGATAATTTACTCCGCGTAAACGAGTAATATATCGTAAGTTACTACAGAAGTAACGCTCGCGTAAACGTAGTAACGGTTACAGACGATTTCGTTATTACTCGTTGTTAAAATATTAACGCTATTCGTAAAATATATTCATGTATTATTGTTATACAAATTTACAAGTAAAAAAAAAGTATATGAAGCGGGAAGTTATCAAAAGATCGAACTTATTCCCATTATGTATTTATATCATAATAAAATTTATATTATATACATATAACATTACGTTGTACACACACACACGCACGCACGCACGCACGCACGCACGCACGCACGCACGCACGCACGCACGCACACACAAATATTTTTTATATATTATATGTATTGACATTCTCTGTACATATGAATTTAAGGCATACGTATTTAACTTATAAGTTGTAACTAAAGTAAAAATGTTTTACCAAATTATATATAAACATAGACTTCAATGTATTTTATCAAAAAATTAGGAACAATGCACTCTAAAATTATAACAAAATTCTGTATAGATCCTTACATCAGTTTAATGAATAATTTACAACAGTATGCAACAGTGCAATTGGTACAAGGTTTAATATTGCATAACTCCAGACAAAATATCATTTTGTATGTATATAAATTCATTTTTAATATTATACTCGTATTTATATTAACAAAAATCATTATTACAGTTTTTACGGTTTTTACAAAAAACTGAAGAAATTATTTGGAACATATATTTTTTTACACTATAGTATATTGTGCACCAAGGGGCGAAAGTAGCGTTTTTCTGCCGAGTGCGAAGTTTGCCGTCCGAGCCGAAGGCGAGGGCGGCAAATCACACGAATCTGAAAAAGCTTTCGACTCCCGAGGTGCACACGATATTTTTCACAACACTTTTACGAAAAGTTCGACTTCCATGCCTAGAGAGGGGCGAGAGTGGCCATTTCACGCCAGGGCTTACCTCCCTAGGGAGGAAAGTGGTTACTTTCCGCCCGCTATGCCGTCCTGGCGTGAAATTGGCCACTTTCGCCCCTCTCTACAGACATGGAATGTCGAACTTTCCGTGGAGGTGTCGTGAAATAGTTATTTGTGCAACAAGTGCTGTTTCGGCTCGTGCGTCAACTCCGCACCCGGGAATTTTCATCTTTACGCACGACTTGCACACCCTATTTTATGACGCAAGTGCGTGGAAAGTGGTCTATCACGCACGCGTAGCGTGCGCAATGGGCCACTTTCCATGCACGTGTTACATAAAATATTAAACTGTATCATACGATGAATACATTATCATTAATCATGGCACATCTTTGGAGTAAAAATAATGTCAAAAGAAGGATAATAACGCGTCTTCGTTCTTCCTATTCATAATACGGTATACTCTCACACCACGGAATTATCAGTACTATTATTCTTTAGATTTACAATTGTATGATACAGTTATAGAATAACATTTGCAATTGTATAATACAAACTGCAGAATAGATTCATCAGGACTGCTTTCATGGAAGAAAGAACTTTGCTGCTATTGTATTTCAGCATATAGAATATTATACTATAATACACAAAATGTACACGAATTAGCGCCTTACTTGGAATACATCCTCACAACCAGTTTAACACACGTGTCATACAGGTAATGTCCATGATACCTATATATTCCACAAATATCTTTCTTCGAGTAACAAATTGCAATAGATTTTCTTGTAAGCACCAATTTAGAATCCACAGATTCCTTATAGTTACAATATAGTAGCAGTATAATATTTGACAGTTTTTCTTTTCTTATCGGATAGGTCGGTATAATCTTTCTAGAATACCTCTTGTATTGTATAGATACAGGGTAGGGCACTTAAAGTGCCCCACTTTCAGAGATAATAGCTTGTAACACTCTAAATGTCCCACCTTGTACATAAGTGTCAATTAAAATTGACTATACGCACATCTAGATCACAATGCAAAAATATCAGTTGTAATGCCATAGCCTTGCGGCCGTTGGGAATTCTGTTTTTGCATAATAATTACAATTTAGTCTAAATTTTAAAGCTATTGTTATAATTCATCATCGATATGTTTAGCTCTACACGATTTTGGTTTAGCTTCCTTAACTTTATCTTTACTCGTAGACTTTTTCTCATCGTATTTTACTTTATTGGATACCGTGGTACTATGTAGCATATCTGTAATTTCTAATTTTTTTTCAAGTACTTTTTCGTCGTTAACAGTCCACACAGGCTTTTTAAAGTCTTTCAATAAACCAGTGGATATAACTTTACTTTCAACTGAATCTTTTCTATTAGATGATTTTGTTCTTAAATCAGCCTCGTAACTATGCTGTACATCGCTAATGTCTTTTTGTAATTCTTGTAATAAAGTATGTTTTTTATTGGGAGAAGCTCTCCTTATATCGGAGGTATCCGTTGCCACAGACATGCCAGAAACATGAATCTTTCCGGTATCACTCAATGCAGAGTCCGCAGATGACTCTTCTTTTCGTTTGCTTTCTTTAGTGGCTTCTTTGAGTTTTGCGTCCACTACTTTTGTTATTCGCAGAAAGTCTATCTCTTCCTGAAAGGTACCTTGAATGTTATTTTTTCTGCTTTCGCCTTCGCTCTGATTTTGAGAAGAATGCAGAGTCATTTCGTCTGATTTGACGACATTCTTATCCTTCTTACTTTCTGCCGCGATGTTTTTCGATTCGTCGCTTATATCTTCATATTTTTGCAAGATATTTTGATCAGAATATTTGACAGCTTTTTCTATTTCTGTTAATATGAAATATTCGAAATCTTCCAGCTTCTCAGCACTCGATTCCTTAGTTTTTTTCAAGACTTTAATGTTTTTACTTTCCAGTTCTAATTTGTCCCCACTACTGTCGCTAATAAATTCCGCAACTGCTAAATTATTTTCTTTGGCTTTTCCGAGTAGATTTTCTCCTTTATCTATATTTTTTAAATTCTTTTGCAAATCGGCGATCAGTATGTCGTAATACGAGCTATCTTCTACTCCCGATTTCTCCAGATGCCTCTGCACTCCATCAATTAATATTTCTTGATATGTAGTATGGACCTCTGCGTGAATACGATCCAAAAGGGCGACATGTTGATTGACAATCTCATCTTCCTCATCAAATAAGTCAATTAATAAGTGACGTAAGAACGAATAATTTTCCACTTGCATGATGCCAGATTCCGAAATTTTTAGCAATTGTTCCATTTCCGGCCTTACAGATTTCATACTCTTCAATTTCGTAGCTACGGTCTTTAAATTCAGCACCATAGTGTCCATGTTAGTAAGTAAATATTGTTTTAATAGCTTCTGCTTGTTTAGTTCCAGTAACTGTCCCATTTTTTTAATAGAC
The DNA here is from genome assembly GCF_048541705.1 of Temnothorax americanus. Taxonomy (NCBI): domain Eukaryota; kingdom Metazoa; phylum Arthropoda; class Insecta; order Hymenoptera; family Formicidae; genus Temnothorax; species Temnothorax americanus. Next base: position 11,597 of record NW_027509441.1, on the reverse strand, counting down.
GAGTTTGGCGCGACCACAAGTAGCTCGCTTAAGAACCATCGGACTTTGTATGATAATGACGTTTGGGTAAGCCACGTTTGGGTAACACCACGCGCCTTGTTAACCCAATTATAATAGCTTTCCAAGATAAAACTTCTGATTCTTATACCTTTATTCACTTTGGTGTTGAGAAATATTTGATTGACAAATACTTCTTTCAACTGATGCCACAAGATTTCTATCGGTTTAGAGGCAGGTTCTAGAACAATAATTGTAGCTTCGGATGCGGCAGTAATTCTGACTTCACCACCAAGCGAATCCTTGACAATATCTGCATGAAAATAATGAAAGTCAATAGCGTCCTCCTGGTTTTCTTGTGATTCAATTACGGGAATCATCATATCCAAATTGGATGCGATAGCTGTCGCCTATAAATATACAGAAATTTCATGTTTTTTTAAGTTTTAAGTTTCAAGTTTTATAAAATGTAAAATATAATCGTTGTTAAAAACTTTAAACAAAGAAAACACCAAACAAACCTGTGGAGTCATGTGTCGATTGAGAAATGATTTTAATGATCCTTTCAAACGTTCGAATAGTGATAGATCAGTAGGTGCTTTAAGCTGAATTTCCTCCTTTGAAGAATATATCCCTGTAATCACATGTATGTGTATGAGGAAAGAATATAATTAAATACCCTCAACTTATTTTTCTTTTTTTTTTACAAAAATATAGAGATACCAATAACTATTTTATTGCAAGAGATAATTTAAAAATAAAAATTGTTCGAATAAGTCCCAAAGCAACTATAAAAATGTTTAATTTTTAAATAACATTGAATAGATTTTACTTCAAGAAATTCTCAAAACACATCTCATTATTAAATAGAACTGTTTAAATGGAAATTAAAAAATTATGAAAAGATAGACAAAGCATCATTAAATTTTCACAAGAAAAATTTAGATTGAAAAAAAAATGTTAATGTTTATTATATCCTATTATTCAAAATGCATATATTTTACATTTAAAAAATAATAAAAATACACATTACTGTATAAAGTTAAAATATATGATTGTTCTCAGTCTTAAGGCTCCTGTTCACTCACTGCAGCCATCTTGGATTGATGACGTCAGAAGCGAGAAAATATATCATGAAAATTCTTGTGATTTACACTAAAATAAAAATGCTTTTTAATAAAATACCATCTGTAAATGATAATATAGATTTGTAAAATACACCGAAAATTCCCCTTTTATATGAGTAATCCACATTTGTCGAAGTGAATGTTGCCTAATCAAGAACGAAAACAAGCCGTTTGACAGCTGCCGAATTGAAATAAGTATTTTCTTGCACATATTAAATCACAATAAAGTGGATATCTTCGGTATATTTTAACACTATCAGAATAATTTTAAATTTAAAAACACTGCACTAAAATATGAAGAATAAAAAGGTGCGAATTCATGGGACGCTCGTTTCAGCGTATCGCGAAATCACGTGATTTCGCGCTGACGCTAGCGTCAAGCAATGAAAGCTGGATTTTCTCAGCTTTAGCGTCAAAGCCAAAGCAGCGCGAAGACGCCGAAATTTTGACGCTGTTTTCCTTTTCATGAATTTCAATTGACGCCGACGTCACGTGTGGTCATGCGACCTTCTTGCCGCTGAAAATGAGCGTCGAGACATTTTTAGCAAATGTTCGGGCATAATAAATTTAATCAATCAATCAATCAATCAATCAATCTCTCTCTCTCTCTCTCTCTCTCTCTCTCTCTCTCTCTCTCTCTCTCTCTCTCTCTCTCTCTCTCTCCCTCCCTCCCTCCCTCCCTCCCTCCCTCCCTCCCTCCCCCCTCTCTCTCCCCCTCCCTCCCTCTCTCCCTCCCCCCCTCTCCCTCCCTCTCTCTCTCTCTGTAAATTGCCAACTTCCGACTTCACATCGTAAACGGAATGTTTGGTCTATTTATATATGTCGTATGAGATATTTAAATTTCAGTAATTACCAAGTGTGACGGTAAGGTCGCCATTTGCCACGTTAATAGCCTTCATAAGCTCAGCCGCCTCAGTGAAGAAGAGGAAGACGACGGGTATCGTGACATCATCCACTTCTTTTCCATCGCCCGACATTGCAAACATGGGCGAAGTTGCCGCACTGGAACCCGCGACATTATCCAATACTATTCCAGCGAGAGCACCAGCTTGTTGAATTCTCCGTGCCTAGAGCCAAATATAAAAATATAAAGTTAGATTAGTTAGAATATGAAAGGACGATTTGGAAGAATGTTTTGCAGCGACACGTACCTTCTCTATAAACATGCAATTTCCACGATCCATAATCACTATTTTGCCCGCCAATCTGTCCGCGTTCAGCAGATTTGTGCAAGCTGCAGGTGGATATGTAAATATCACTTTTCCAGTAATCTTATTCTGTAACTCAGGTCCGAACTGCGCTGGTCCGGCTAGCAATGTAACTTTCTCCGGTGGATTTGTGTTAGGCTTTATAAATGTTACTGTATGCGGCTTAGTTTCCGGTTGTATTTGCATTTTGGTGAGCTCAACCATTTCTTGCATGAACAATAGTCCTTCCTCTGAATCCTGCGGTGTCTTTGCCTTTAAACAAACGCGTTATAATTCATCACATGTAAAAGATAGCAATAAAACATTGTACGATTTACACTATTTAACGTAACAAATAAATTACATTAGAAAATGTGTGCAAAAGTTGAATCCGTCCATCTGCTAGCGTCAGAGTCGTTATTCCCATGTCACTCAACATTTTCAGATGCTCCAAATTATTCGCCTGTAGAAAAAATCCTCAGATCCTTAGATTTTATCGAAAAATATATGAATACAATGTAATATAATGCATACCTGAAATTGCAATGCGCTTAATCTTCGTTTGATTGATCGTCTCGGGCAAACATCCTCGACCATATTTCTCAGAGGTTGCCTCACCGATGCCGGAAATAAGTGCAAACTATTTGGGCAAGTACGGTCAAATTCATCCACATGCACAATATCGCGTTCAAAATCCTGTTTGATAAAAAACATAAAATATACAATGTTTATCATTATCGAATCAATTACATCAACTACACTGATACTTACAGATGAGACATTTGTCCTTATAGAAGCAAGAGTGAGCGGCAATAAGTGACCTTCGGTAGTAAAAATAAATTCGTCCAAGTCTAAAATTAATTCGCCTGGTTCCGCAAATAATAAAAATAAGTATTTTAATGTCTCGGACAATACAAAGCTATCCATTGTGTCATCATGTTTGTTAGTTCTAACATCTGATACGGCTGCATAACCACATGGCACTCTCGCATAAGTTTGCAGACTTTTGAGTACCTTACGTCCGACTCCCAAATAATAATGGTCACCTGTGGCTCGATACAAGAAATAGGTTGATTCTAAAAATTCTGGTCTGAGTGGATGATGTCCCCAATGCACCTATTTTTGGATATTCAGATATCATTTAAATTACATATACACAAAACAATATAAAATGTAACAACCTTTTTTACGTATTTTGATTATAATTGTAATTATAATTGTAATAGTTGTAATGTGCAATATACACCTGAAAATCGGTAGTGAATGCTTCCGGTATAAAGTTATGTCTCTGCATGACTTGGTACAGCATTTCATGCGTTTCCACGGCAGGTTTGATGTCACCTTTGAGAACCTACAAAAAGTAAAATTAAATAAGTAATTTTTTTTTTTTTAATTAAAAGTAAAATTAACGATATACCTGTAGACCTGGCCAAAAGGCCAATAAAGCATCCATAAAATTTTTTGAGTTGGTATTCGGTCTATGCATATGTACGTCCAACAACATAGGTCCTTGACTAACATACTTCATTACAGCTTGGTAATGCTTGTTAAAACGGCCTAAGTACTTCTCATCACCTGCATGTAATACAAAGTATTATAGGCTGCGTTCCTTTTGATGCTTTCAGCGCTGTAAGCATTATTCTATCTCCGTTGAACATTGAATATCAAATAGAGATGGAGCGACGCTTTCAGCGTTGAAAGCGTCAAAAGGAACACAGCCTATATAGATGCTCTATACATACATGTACGATATATACACACATATACAGGGTGACCTAAAACCACCATATTTCCTCTTAGTGGCAGATTTCTTAGAATATTTCAAGATGAAAATCCTAGTGCAAAAATGTCGAGGCTATAATAGTTTTTAAACAGGATTGCGATTAGATTTTACAAGAGGAAATACAGTGGTTTTAGAGGACACTCTGTATACACATATATACATATACGTACATATGTATATAAATATACAGGGTGTTCTCGGGTTAAACGGCCAAACTTAAAATATAAATTCAGGATCTGAACAAAAACTTAAACAAAAAAATTTTCCTCTGGAGGTATGTTACGAGCATACCTCCAGAAGAAATTTTTTTTGTTTTGAGATTCTAAATTCATAACTCAAGTTTGGCAATTTAACCCGAAAACACCCTGTATATAGGAATTTTATACATATTTAATTAAAAATACAATAAGTCATATAAAATCAATTTTAAAAAATTATATTTATAGTCTGGAATCTTGGTAGCCTAATGATAATATTGTGTGAATTTTTCCCCAAACTCAACAAACTGCGCACTGATTTTTTTGTCAGTCTTTAAAATACAGCTTTTTAGAACAGTAAACCTATATACTTAAATCGGTAATCAATTTAACTTTTTGAAGCTAATAAATACCCTTATTAAAATCACTGTAAAGAATTTATTGCAAAAAATATCACCCCAACCAGGATCTGGACCTACAATCCATGACATCTTTATCAATTTGACCACTGAGACATGTAATTAAATTTGTCGGAATAACTGGTTAATAATATAGTTCTATTTGGTAAAAATCATCAATAACGTTGACGTTTTCATCTCTCACACATGCTGTGCAAATAACATTTACTATACACATCACATTTTCCCAATAAAAAATAATAACTTTTCTATTTAATGCGGTGCGCAGTCTATTAAGTTGGAATATATGTATATGTACATACAGTATGTACATTATAATTCGTTACTTCTTTACTTAAGTATAGAATATATGAACCCCAATACCTTGCTACGGCTCAATGCTCCATTTTTCTTCAATTGATTTCTATTTAATTTTTTTTTATATATTTGGTAATTTAATTTGCTAGTTTATTTAATAATTTAACAATAGTATATGTGTATGCGCCCTTATATAAATAAATAAATAAAATATAAATAATTACCAAGTAAAATATATGCCTTAAGACAATATTCATAATAAGAGTCTATGCCAGCGCCGACCCCAGAGTCTCTTCGTATCCAATCTCCAGAATTGACATTCAACACAGATCCCATTAAGTCTGTACCACGATGTCTCATTCGCCATAAAACGTCCATAGCTTTTTGTGCTTTTTCCTAGAGAAACAATACTTATCATTTACTACTATCTTTTATTATATTTACTATATTTACTACATTTTTTTAGTATTGATATCGACTATGAATTATACGCATCGTGTCATATGCATAGGATATTTTACCTCAAAAATCGGTTCACCTGTTAATCGGGATAAAGCAGCCATTTCTAATATCATACTACCTGCACAAGCAGTGCATGTTTCCCTTGATATTTCCATAGGAACTCCTTTCATACCATGTTTTAAATTTATCTACGAGACACATAGAAAATATTAGATATTGTTTACCAAATATACAGTATGCTTGGCTGAAATCGAACTTAAGATCTTAACATATCTATCTTATATATTTTTGTAACTGATTATAAAATGATAAGATAAAAAAATCTTTTTCTTCATACCTCGGTCGAAAGTACGTACTTTCGTCCCTAATAGCAGGGACGAAAGTTTAACATTTACTCCCTGTGAAAAGTACACGCACGCTCTCTATAACTTTAAACCTTAACGCCCTTTAACCTTAAAAATAGTCATCAATATTGTTCTGTCAATATGTCATCTGATGAATCCGTAGACGAGGAAGAAGTTATACGAAATTTCGATGCAGAAGCGCGATTGATAATAAATACAGATACGTTGCCAAAGAAGTATGTTGATCGATACAATCTTGTTTACGACACGTATAAAAAGTGGCAGATAGAACACAAAACTTCACTGTCAAACTGTGAAGAAAATAATTTGGTTGTGTATTTTAACTTGACTCTTGGAATGTATTTGATGCCTGCCCCCCCCCCCCGACCAGCAGCACTCGCTTCGCTCGTGCCGCAAATGTCGGGGGCAGGCATCAAAAACATGCTTATTAACATTTAAAGTTAAAAAAAGTAAAATTAATAACGTACTTTCGACCGGCTATGAAGAAAAATCGTATACACTACGCGGGCCAAAAGTTGAAATCTCGGTCCTGCTCGTCATGATGCCCTCGGCTTCGCCTCGCGGCATCATGACGCGCAGGGCCGAAAATTCAACTTTCGGCCCTTGTAGTGTAATATACTATTACACAAAAGTTCTTTGATTTAAAACCATTTACATAACAATAAAAAAAATTTGTATCATTCTATCTGCAAGATTATTTATTAATTATCTTCTCTCTCCTTTTTTCTCCTTTCCTCCCTCCCAGAAAAAAGGAAGAAGAAAGAGAAAGGGAATGGTTATAATATGTTGTGTGCAAATATATAAACATTATTAAATCATTTTAATTAATCAGATCTTATTTTATAAACAAAAATCTCAATCTTTTCTTCTTAAAAACTCATTAACATTATGGCGCTATTAATCGTCATCCGTGAACGTATTAAAAGAATAATGTGTACATGCTTATTATGTACATACATCGCACATTCATTCAAATATGTGCTTCAATGCAGTTGTGAGACCGCTGAAAATGTACAAGAAAATATATGCCTACTTAAGTTCATATATATATCACATATATTCAAATGTGCACGTATGTCCATATGTGAGAGCTGCGAATGGGACTTGAGAGAAAAACTAGTTTTGCGTGTGTACGTGTGACTGAAATCTGAACTCGCTTTGCGAAAAAAGTGACATTTTTGCTGTTGAGATTTCGAGGTCTCAAGATTGACTGTATTGATCTTAATCAGACAGGTTGCAAATTACGCGCGCGATAAAAATTATGTAAAAAAAAGACGATACATGTTTTATTATGCCTATAGTTTCTAAGATATCTTAATTAAAAGTTTGATTTTGATGTAAAAACTCCAGATAAGCTTAGTAGTACCATGTTGTAATGACTATGTTAATATAATCGTAGTGAATATAGTCATATTTTTTAGCTTTGGCATCACAGTACCGTACCGCTTGATAAATGTATGTTGATACATTAATCCAGTATAACACTCCAATAAAATACGTTGCATATCATTATGTATCAAACTTACTCTGCCATAAGGTATTCCAGTAGTTGTGTTAAATGCTGGTAAAAATCTAAATCCTAAATCTTTAGCCAAGTCCAAAAGTTCTCCTCTATACCATGGCATTATATCGGCTCTCTGTTGTAAATATTCGGCCAATATATGACCACTAAGAAGACCTCTGTAAAAAAACAGCAAAACAGATACCATTTAACATAAAAATCTTATAATAAATAATGTTTATTTTTAAGTAAACACTTGATATATAAAAGCTTTGATTTTGATTGCAATAGTCTCACTTACCCAAGCATTCTAATATTTGTTTCAAATAAGGAAACAATAACATCTGTATCAAAGCTTACATCTCTAGCAACAAGTTTGACTGCATTTTCGAATTCTTCCAAATCCCCCAGTACCTAATATATATAAAATAAAATTAATATATAAGTAGAATTAGTACTACGTGTCATTGATATATCAAACAATATTTGTTGTTACAACTTACCACTAATGTATCCAGTGTATCTACCAAAGTAAGTGAAAAACTGCAAATAATAGTACGCAAATTAGAATAAGTTATGTTATCAGTAGCAATATTAATATTAATAAGAAGTAATAATTATCAAGAATTTAACAGAAGCATAAAGTTATTACAGAAATATAATCAATTCATATTTCATATAGATACTTTTATAAATAATTTAGTTTCTTACTTTCCCAATGTAGAATCTATATCACCCCTATTCGGTTCAGAGCCTCTATATCGTCCTTTGCAGCTTAATGGCATCAGTTCATCAGCAGGATATGCATTATCCTTGAAAAAAATTATAACAATTACAAGTAAGTGAAATACGACAGGCTGTTCTGTAACTCTTAACGACAGTTTTGTTATCGTTATATTGTCGTTGCGCAGCTTTCTTATCATATGTAATACCTGCGCAACGCAAATAAAACAATAACAAAACTGTCGTTAAGAGTTACAGAATTCCACTTCTGCTGGACTGGATCTTAATTGTCTAGTAATATTGTTCGCGTGAAATTTATATGGTTACCCAAGATCTTAAAATCTTGGGTTACTCGCAACTCGTCGCGTCGCGTAAGAGTCACGGTGCGGTCTCGCTTCGTGTATACTTTGCGCGAGACACTACCGTGTCTCTTGATATTCTTCGCAAATCACGGGCTATTACTTTCCGACTTGAAATGCAATCTCAACTAAAGTTAGAACAGCACAATCACATAATTAAATTGATATCAATTTAATTACGCTAACGCAATTCGTTAGCATATTAGCAAAGTTTAGGCTATATAGCAACTATGTAGAAAATGATACAGAATATATAGAAAATGTTACGAAAAATAATATCCCAATCACTTCCCTCATGAACTAATTAGAGGCATGTGATAATATTTGTCGCAACAACAGGTTAATAATAGACATATAACAATCATTTTCAAGTGTTATGAAAAGCTTACTTATATCTATCTATATTAGAATGTCTATTTTGGCTCAATATGAAAAGCAGGAAGTAACAATTTTTTAAAGAATGGTTTTCCCTTATATATGTTACGGGCAATTTGATTAATCCGGTCATTATGCATAATGGCCGGGCATTATGCATAATGCCCGCTTCTTTCGGGACATTTGAATAATAAAAGCAAAAATGTTCAAATTAATCAAACTGACCGGTCATTATGCATAATGCCCACAGACAAGTGGGAAATGTGATTAACATATTAAAATATCTTTTTAAAAAAAATGGCAGTCTGTCTATAATTTCAACTTTCTTACTTACAATGAGTTCATGCACTAAAATATTTTATATTTTGTGTTTAAACATAATTTATAACAGACAAATTAATAAATTATTTGGTAAATGTGCCGAATAGTGGCCTTCTCACCGATTTCGTTGAACTTAGGCTTAATCGACGCGTTTTTGCACAAAACAACCGAATCTGACAGAAAAAAGTGTCGCTCTGCCCCGCGAAGCGAGATGTAGGTTAGTGACGCGCTTTAAACAGTTACATAGATTAGTTGACGCGCTTTAAAAATATTTAACTGTTTAAAGCGCGTCACTAACCTACATAGGTTAGATGACGCGCTTTAAATAGTTAAATACAAAATATCTGCTCGCGTAAACGTAGTAACCGTTCACTATATACGAAAAATAATGTATAGGTTAGATAGCTTAAGATTGCCGGGAAAATCAACTCAAATGAGATGATTTATCAAAATGACCATTTAGCATTGGGAAATATGCATAATGACCGGGCAATTTGATTAATTCTTCTCTATTAATCATATTGGCCGAACAAATTGGGAATTATGCATAATGCCCGGCCATTATGCATAATGCCCAATTTATCAAATTGCCCGTAACATATACACACTTTAGCTATTTATAACTTATATTTACATATATATAAGATATTACTATTATTAACCAGTATAATTAACTGTACGTTACTTGTGTGAGATGAAAAATACACTCCAGTCTTAGAAATTCACAGAGTAAAACTTTTTTATCGATCAAAAATGCTACATAAATTGTTTTACTTAAAGAAAAATCTTTGCATTTATCTTAATCTAGAAAATATATAGAATATTATCACAATCTTTATTTAATTGTAAATCATAAAAAAAAGACAAAAAAATTGAGATAATATTGGAGTGCAAAATACACCACATGTGAGTAATTATGTAAAAAAAACTTACCTATGCAAGTAATATAGGGTTAATTACATAAACCAAAAATAAAGATATATATATATATATAAATCACAAATATTACTTACCATGTATGCATTATATGCATGATAAAACATATCCCTCGCTTCCTCTCTATAAAATATAATAGTATGATTACGAAAAGTACAATTCATAATAGAGATTTAATCGTGTAGGGTAGTAAATAATACAAACTTCAAAGTTTCTCTCTCCTCCTTATTCATGTATTCCGATGGATCGTCTTTGGATACAGCCCATAATGCCTGTATGCTACATCCCACAAACAACAGTCCCCAAATAAGACCATCGCAAGCCATTGTTTGCTAAAAAAATAAATTCTCCTTTTTTGTCAAGATCTCAAGCTCTTAGTAGCACACATGGTCCACCAAAAATCTTTCCAACTAATCTATCTCATTTCGATGACCCCATTTTATCACAAAAAATACGAAAAGAGAGTGCACCATGTGAGTTCCCTCGAATCCTTTCTCGTCTCGCTTATTTCTATCTTTTTATACATAGGACGCTATCGTTTCTCTTCAAATTGATGACACGTAGGGTATATCACGTCACATTGAAGGAGGCTTGTGGGGGATTCATGGACCTGCCACTTTGGCTGATCAAATGGCACAAATAGACGTAACTCTCATGAAATTATTCGGTTGCGAGCGATTTAAGATCAATAATCTTTCGTCGAGTCTCTTTCCTAGTAATCGGTAAGACATCAGAATTCATTAGAATGTAATTAGCGAGCGGAAGCAAGAATTTGTAGGACGAACTGTGTTGTCACCGGGAGATATAAACAGCAGGCGATAGGGACAGCTGATTGTGTATTTTCATCAAGGCCAGATGTGGCTGCGGTCGATTCGCCGAGATGGTTTTTCGTTTTGTAATGCGACATGCACGAGTTTCACCAATATGTTCTCTCCTCGCGAATTCGCTCGCTCTCTCCTGGATGATCTCAACTATTTCCACAATAACACATTGATTCCTCGTGCTTCGCCCTATTAACTCACATGACAAGTGGCGGTGATCTCTTCACATTTGACACGATTATCGCCATTTAATAACCTCTAACTAATCTCTCGAAACGAGTGACCGACTGTATTACCTGGTAGTAGTGGTATACTGGTATACTGTATACTGTATATACTGTGGTAGTTGTATGACATACATATGTATGCATACATACATGTAACAGAGCGCTCACGTGACCACGTCATTTGGCCACATGAAAATCGGTCCGTTTCATAAAGCCCGTATCAGACTACCGACTGCGAAGGCCGACCCATTCGTATATGTATTTGACCGGAAATGAATATCCGGGAAAGAATCTACCATATGAAATCGTTTGTATTTCGTATGAAGACTTTTAAAGTGCAATTGAAAAGGTTTGTGAGTCATTCGTTTAATTGTAATTAATTAATTATTTTTACACCATGCATATTTAGCCGAAATAGATAAATTAATAAAAGTTTTTATACGGAATCGTTTGTATTTTGTATGAAGAGTTATGAAGTGTGATTAAAAAGGTTTGTGAGT
>NW_027509440.1:23035-26308 GCF_048541705.1 Temnothorax americanus | reverse complement strand
GAATTTTTCCCCGGAAAGAACTGCCGATTTTAAAAAAAAAATTTTTTGGGACTTATGAAATTTCGGGGTTTGTGATTTTTGGAGGGCTGAAAACTTTGAAAGACTCCGGCGAGAATGCCGTTTTAAAAAAAAAAAAATATTTTTGGGACTATGATTTTCGAGGGTGACCCTTTGGAGGGCGGTAAATTTTGCAGAACTCCGCGAATGCCGATTTAAAAAAAATTTTTTTGGGGGACTTATGAAATTCGAGGTGTGACCTTTGGAGGTCTAACTTGGAACTCCGGCGAAAAAACTGGCCGATTTTGAAAAAAAAAATTTTGGGACTTATAAAATTTCTAGGTGTGCCCTTTGGAGGCTTTTAACTTTGCCGAATTTCGGGATCTGCCGTTTTAAAAAAAAAAAAAATACTTTTGGGACTTATGAAATTTCGGGGTGTGACCTTTGGAGGGTGTAACTTTGAAAATTTCGGCGAGAACTCCCGTTTTAAAAAAAAAAAACTTTGGGACTTATAAAAATTTTGGGTGAAACCCTTTGGGGGGCTGAAAATTGCTGAACCAGGCAGAAACGCGATTTTGCAAAAAAATACTGTTTGGAGTTATGAAAATTTCGGGTTTGTTACCTTTGGAAGGAATAATTTTTTTGAGAACTCGGCGAGAACTCCAAAATTTTTAAAAAAAAAAAATACTTTTGGGGAAATTATGAAATTTTCGAGTTGCCCTTTGGAGGGCTTGAAAATTTTTGCAAAAACTCCGGCGTGAACTCCCAAATTTCCCAAAAAAATACTTTTTTGGGAATATGAAATTTTCGGGGTTTGTGACCCTTGGAGGGCTTGTAAATTTGCGAACTCCGGCAAAGAATCCCTTTTTTTTTGAAAAAAAAATATTTGGGACTAATGAAACTTTGAGGTGTGGACCCCCCCCTTTTTGGGGGTCTGTAACTTTTGTGTCCTTTGGAGGGCTGCTTGTAATTTTTGCAGAACCCCCGGCGGGGAAAACTGCAGTTTGAAAAAAAATACTTCTTAGGACTTAGAATATTCGGGGTTTGGGGGACCCTTTGGAGGGCTGTAACTTTGCTGAAATCGGGGAAATCCCGATTTTTAAAAAAAAATACTGTTTGGGAGTTATGAATTTTGAGGGTGCCCCTTGGAAGGCTATAACTTTTGCAGAACTCCGGCGAGAACTGCCAATTTTTGAAAAAAAATACTTTTGGGAAATTATGAAATTTTCGGGTGTTGCCCCTTTGGGGAGGGCTGTTTTTAAACTTTTGCAAAAAACCCCGGCGAGAACTCCCAAATTTTCCCAAAAAAAAAAATATTTTTTGGGAATTATGAAATTTTCGAGGTGTGACCCTTTGGAGGTTTGAAAAATTTTGCAGAACTCCGGCTGGGAACTGCCGATTTTTGAAAAAAAAAAAATACTTTTTGGGCTTATGAAACTTTTGAGGTGTGCCCCTTTTGGAGGTCTGAACTTTGTTTCCCTTAGGAGGGCTGAAACTTTTGCAAAACTCCGGCGAGAACTGCGATTTTTAAAAAAAAAAAATATTTTGGGGGATTTATGAATTTTGAGGGTGCCCCTTGGAGGGCGTAATTTTTTGCAGAACTCGGCGAGAAGCGATTTTTGAAAAAAAACTTTTTGGGACTTATGAAATTTTCGGGTGGCCCCTTGGAGGCTAAAATTTGCAAAAATCCGGCGGGGAAATGCATTTTTGAAAAAAAAAATTTTGGGACTTAAAAAATTTTTAGGTGTGGGCCCTTGGAGGGCGTAATTTTTGCAAAAAACCCGGCGAGACTGCGTTTTTAAAAAAAAAAACTTTTGGGGATATAAAATTTGGGGTCCCGGGGGGGGGTGTACCTTTGGAGGGCTTTTTTTAAAATTTTTTGGGCTGTAACTTTGCTGAACTCCGGCGAGAACTGCCGATTTTTGAAAAAAAATACTGTTTGGGAGTTATGAAATTTTCGAGGTGTGACCCTTTGGAAGGCTATAACTTTTGCAGAACTCCGGCGAGAACTGCCGATTTTTGAAAAAAAAAATACTTTTTGGGACTTATGAAATTTTCGAGGTGTGACCCTTTGGAGGGCTGTAACTTTTGCAGAACTCCGGCGAGAACTGCCGATTTCCAAAAAAAATACTTTTTGGGAATTATGAAATTTTCGAGGTGTGACCCTTTGGAGGGCTGTAACTTTTGCAGAACTCCGGCGAGAACTGCCGATTTTTGAAAAAAAAAAATACTTTTTGGGACTTATGAAACTTTTGAGGTGTGACCCTTTGGAGGTCTGTAACTTTTGTGTCCCTTTGGAGGGCTGTAACTTTTGCAGAACTCCGGCGAGAACTGCCGATTTTTGAAAAAAAATACTTCTTAGGACTTATGAAATCTTCGAGGTGAATTTTAAACCCGGGAGCTGCGAATTTTTGTCCTTTTTAAAAAGGGCCCTTTTGGAACTTTTGCAGAACCCGGCGAGAATCCAATTTTTAAAAAAAAAAAAATACTTTTGGGAAATTATGAAATTTCGAGGGTGACCCTTGGGGGCTGTAACTTTTGCAGAACTCCGGGGGAAAACCCGCCATTTTAAAAAAAAAAAACTTTTTGGGATTATGAATTTTTGAGGTGCCCCTTTGGCCGGGCTGTAATTTGCAGAACTCCGGCGAGAACTGCGGATTTTAAAAAAAAAAAATACTTTTGGGACTTATGAAATTTTCGAGGTGTGACCCTTTGGAGGGCTGTAACTTTTGCAGAACTCCGGCGAGAACTGCCGATTTCCAAAAAAAATACTTTTTGGGACCTTATGAAATTTTCGAGGTGAACCCTTTGGAGGGCTGTAACTTTGCAGAAACTCCGGGCGAGAACTGCCGATTTCAAAAAAAATACTTTTTGGGATTATGAATTTTCGAGGTGTGACCTTTGGAGGGCTTGTAATTTTTGAAAATTCCGGCGAGAACTGCCGAATTTTAAAAAAAAAAATTTTTGGGGAAATTTATAAAATTTTTTTGAGGTGGACCCTTGGAGGGGTATTTTGCAACCCGGCAAAAAACGCCTTTTTAAAAAAAAAATTTTTTGGGGATAAAAAAATTTTTGGGTGTGCCCTTTTGGGGGCTGAAATTTGCAGAACCCCGGAAAACTGCCGTTTTTTAAAAAAAAAATATTTTTGGGGAATTATAAATTTAGGGTGACTTTGGGGGCTGAAATTTGCAAACCCGGCGGAACTGCGATTTAAAAAAAAATTTTTGGGGATTTATAAAATTTTTCGAGGGTGTTTTTTGGAGGGCTGAATTTTGT
>NW_027509440.1:10416-19238 GCF_048541705.1 Temnothorax americanus | reverse complement strand
TTTTGGGACTTATGAAATTTTCGAGGTGTGACCCTTTGGAGGGCTGTAACTTTTGCAGAACTCCGGCGAGAACTGCCGATTTCCAAAAAAAAATACTTTTTGGGACTTATGAAATTTTCGAGGTGTGACCCTTTGGAGGGCTGTAACTTTTGCAGAACTCCGGCGAGAACTGCCGATTTCCAAAAAAAAATACTTTTTGGGACTTATGAAATTTTCGAGGTGTGACCCTTTGGAGGGCTGTAACTTTTGCAGAACTCCGGCGAGAACTGCCGATTTTTGAAAAAAAAAATACTTTTTGGGACTTATGAAATTTTTGAGGTGTGACCCTTTGGAGGTCTGTAACTTTTGTGTCCCTTTGGAGGGCTGTAACTTTTGCAGAACTCCGGCGAGAACTGCCGATTTTTGAAAAAAAAATACTTCTTAGGACTTATGAAATCTTCGAGGTGTGACCCTTTGGAGGGCTGTAACTTTTGTGTCCCTTTAGAGGGCTGTAACTTTTGCAGAACTCCGGCGAGAACTGCCGATATTTGAAAAAAAATACTTCTTGGGAATTATGAAATTTTCGAGGAGTGACCCTTTGGAGGGCTGTAACTTTTGCAGAACTCCGGCGAGAACTGCCGATTTTTGAAAAAAAAATACTTCTTAGGACTTATGAAATCTTCGAGGTGTGACCCTTTGGAGGGCTGTAACTTTTGTGTCCCTTTAGAGGGCTGAAACTTTTGCAGAACTCCGGCGAGAACTGCCGATATTTGAAAAAAAATACTTCTTGGGAATTATGAAATTTTCGAGGTGTGACCCTTTGGAGGGCTGTAACTTTTGCAGAACTCCGGCGAGAACTGCCGATTTTTGAAAAAAAAATACTTTTTGGGACTTATGAAATTTTCGAGGTGTGACCCTTTGGAGGGCTGTAACTTTTGCAGAACTCCGGCGAGAACTGCCGATTTTTGAAAAAAAAAATACTTTTTGGGACTTATGAAATTTTCGAGGTGTGACCCTTTGGAGGGCTGTAACTTTTGCAGAACTCCGGCGAGAACTGCCGATTTCAAAAAAAAAATACTTTTTGGGACTTATGAAATTTTCGAGGTGTGACCCTTTGGAGGGCTGTAACTTTTGCAGAACTCCGGCGAGAACTGCCGATTTTTGAAAAAAAAAATACTTTTTGGGACTTATGAAATTTTCGAGGTGTGACCCTTTGGAGGGCTGTAACTTTTGCAGAACTCCGGCGAGAACTGCCGATTTCCAAAAAAAAATACTTTTTGGGACTTATGAAATTTTCGAGGTGTGACCCTTTGGAGGGCTGTAACTTTTGCAGAACTCCGGCGAGAACTGCCGATTTTTGAAAAAAAAAATACTTTTTGGGACTTATGAAATTTTCGAAGTGTGACCCTTTGGAGGGCTGTAACTTTTGCAGAACTCCGGCGAGAACTGCCGATTTTTGAAAAAAAATACTTCTTAGGACTTATGAAATCTTCGAGGTGTGACCCTTTGGAGGGCTGTAACTTTTGTGTCCCTTTAGAGGGCTGTAACTTTTGCAGAACTCCGGCGAGAACTGCCGATATTTGAAAAAAAATACTTCTTGGGAATTATGAAATTTTCGAGGTGTGACCTTTTGGAGGGCTGTAACTTTTGCAGAACTCCGGCGAGAACTTCCGATTTTTGAAAAAAAAAAATACTTTTTGGGACTAATGAAATTTTTGAGGTGTGACCCTTTGGAGGGCTGTAACTTTTGTGACCCTTTGGAGGGCTGTAACTTTTGCAGAACTCCGGCGAGAACTGCCGATTTTTGAAAAAAAAATACTTTTTGGGACTTATGAAATTTTCGAGGTGTGACCCTTTGGAGGGCTGTAACTTTTGCAGAACTCCGGCGAGATCTGCCGATTTCCAAAAAAAATACTTTTTGGGACTTATGAAATTTTCGAAGTGTGACCCTTTGGAGGGCTGTAACTTTTGCAGAATTCCGGCGAGAACTGCCGATTTAAAAAAAAAATACTTTTTGGGACTTATGAAATTTTCGAGGTGAAACCCTTTGGAGGGCTGTAACTTTTGCAGAACTCCGGCGAGAACTGCCGATTTTTGAAAAAAAAAATACTTTTTGGGACTTATGAAATTTTCGAGGTGTGACCCTTTGGAGGGCTGTAACTTTTGCAGAACTCCGGCGAGAACTGCCGATTTCCAAAAAAAAATACTTTTTGGGAATTATGAAATTTTCGAGGTGTGACCTTTTGGAGGGCTGTAACTTTTGCAGAACTCCGGCGAGAACTGCCGATTTCCAAAAAAAAATACTTTTTGGGAATTATGAAATTTTCGAGGTGTGACCCTTTGGAGGGCTGTAACTTTTGCAGAACTCCGGCGAGAACTGCCGATTTAAAAAAAAAATACTTTTTGGGACTTATGAAATTTTTGAGGTGTGACCTTTTGGAAGGCTGTAACTTTTGCGACCCTTTGGAGGGCTGTAACTTTTGCAGAACTCCGGCAAGAACTGCCGATTTTTGAAAAAAAAATACTTTTTGGGACTTATGAAATTTTCGAGGTGTGACCCTTTGGAGGGCTGTAACTTTTGCAGAACTCCGGCGAGAACTGCCGATTTTACAAAAAAATACTTTTTGGGACTTATGAAATTTTCGAGGTGTGACCCTTTGGAGGGCTGTAACTTTTGCAGAACTCCGGCGAGAACTGCCGATTTTTGAAAAAAAAATACTTTTTGGGACTTATGAAATTTTCGAGGTGTGACCCTTTGGAGGGCTGTAACTTTTGCAGAACTCCGGCGAGAACTGCCGATTTCCAAAAAAAAAATACTTTTTGGGACTTATGAAATTTTCGAGGTGTGACCCTTTGGAGGGCTGTAACTTTTGCAGAACTCCGGCGAGAACTGCCGATTTCCCAAAAAAAACTTTTTGGGACTTATGAAATTTTCGAGGTGTGACCCTTTGGAGGGCTGTAACTTTTGCAGAACTCCGGCGAGAACTGCCGATTTTTGAAAAAAAAAATACTTTTTGGGACTTATGAAATTTTCGAGGTGTGACCCTTTGGAGGGCTGTAACTTTTGCAGAACTCCGGCGAGAACTGCCGATTTTAAAAAAAAAATACTTTTTGGGACTTATGAAATTTTCGAGGTGTGACCCTTTGGAGGGCTGTAACTTTTGCAGAACTCCGGCGAGAACTGCCGATTTAAAAAAAAAATACTTTTTGGGACTTATGAAATTTTCGAAGTGTGACCTTTTGGAGGGCTGTAACTTTTGCAGAACTCCTGCGAGAACTGCCGATTTTTAAAAAAAATACTTTTTGGGACTTATGAAATTTTCGAGGTGTGACCCTTTGGAGGGCTGTAACTTTTGCAGAACTCCGGCGAGAACTGCCGATTTTTGAAAAAAAAAAATACTTTTTGGGACTTATGAAATTTTCGAGGTGTGACCCTTTGGAGGGCTGTAACTTTTGCAGAACTCCGGCGAGAACTGCCGATTTTTGAAAAAAAAAATACTTTTTGGGACTTATGAAATTTTCGAGGTGTGACCCTTTGGAGGGCTGTAACTTTTGCAGAACTCCGGCGAGAACTGCCGATTTCCAAAAAAAAAATACTTTTTGGGAATTATGAAATTTTCGAGGTGTGACCCTTTGGAGGGCTGTAACTTTTGCAGAACTCCGGCGAGAACTGCCGATTATGAAAAAAAAATCCTGTTTGGGACTTATGAAATTTTCGAGGCGTGACCCTTTGGAGAGCTGTAACTTTTGCAGAACTCCGGCGAGAACTTCCCATTTTTTAAAAAAAAAATACTTTTTGGGACTTATGAAATTTTCGAGGTGTGACCCTTTGGAGGGCTGTAACTTTTGCAGAACTCCGGCGAGAACTGCCGATTTCAAAAAAAAATACTTTTTGGGACTTATGAAATTTTCGAGGTGTGACCCTTTGGAGGGCTGTAACTTTTGCAGAACTCCGGCGAGAACTGCCGATTTTTGAAAAAAAAAAATACTTTTTGGGACTTATGAAATTTTCGAGGTGTGACCCTTTGGAGGGCTGTAACTTTTGCAGAACTCCGGCGAGAACTGCCGATTTTCAAAAAAAAAATACTTTTTGGGACTTATGAAATTTTCGAGGTGTGACCCTTTGGAGGGCTGTAACTTTTGCAGAACTCCGGCGAGAACTGCCGATTTAAAAAAAAAAATACTTTTTGGGACTTATGAAATTTTCGAGGTGTGACCCTTTGGAGGGCTGTAACTTTTGCAGAACTCCGGCGAGAACTGCCGATTTTTGAAAAAAAAAATACTTTTTGGGACTTATGAAATTTTCGAGGTGTGACCCTTTGGAGGGCTGTAACTTTTGCAGAACTCCGGCGAGAACTGCCGATTTCAAAAAAAAATACTTTTTGGGACTTATGAAATTTTCGAGGTGTTACCCTTTGGAGGGCTGTAACTTTTGCAGAACTCCGGCAAGAACTGCCGATTTTAAAAAAAAAATACTTTTTGGGACTTATAAAATTTTCGAGGTGTGACCATTTGGAGGGCTGTAACTTTTGCAGAACTCCGGCGAGAACTGCCGATTTAAAAAAAAAATACTTTTTGGGACTTATGAAATTTTCGAGGTGTGACCCTTTGGAGGGCTGTAACTTTTGCAGAACTCCGGCGAGAACTGCCGATTTCCAAAAAAAAAATACTTTTTGGGACTTATGAAATTTTCGAGGTGTGACCCTTTGGAGGGCTGTAACTTTTGCAGAACTCCGGCGAGAACTGCCGATTTTAAAAAAAAAAATACTTTTTGGGACTTATGAAATTTTCGAGGTGTGACCCTTTGGAGGGCTGTAACTTTTGCAGAACTCCGGCGAGAACTGCCGATTTTTGAAAAAAAAAATACTTTTTGGGACTTATGAAATTTTCGAGGTGTGACCCTTTGGAGGGCTGTAACTTTTGCAGAACTCCGGCGAGAACTGCCGATTTAAAAAAAAAATACTTTTTGGGACTTATGAAATTTTCGAGGTGTGACCCTTTGGAGGGCTGTAACTTTTGCAGAACTCCGGCGAGAACTGCCGATTTTAAAAAAAAAAATACTTTTTGGGACTTATGAAATTTTCGAGGTGTGACCCTTTGGAGGGCTGTAACTTTTGCAGAACTCCGGCGAGAACTGCCGATTTAAAAAAAAAATACTTTTTGGGACTTATGAAATTTTCGAGGTGTGACCCTTTGGAGGGCTGTAACTTTTGCAGAACTCCGGCGAGAACTGCCGATTTTTGAAAAAAAAAATACTTTTTGGGACTTATGAAATTTTCGAGGTGTGACCCTTTGGAGGGCTGTAACTTTTGCAGAACTCCGGCGAGAACTGCCGATTTTAAAAAAAAAATACTTTTTGGGACTTATGAAATTTTCGAGGTGTGACCCTTTGGAGGGCTGTAACTTTTGCAGAACTCCGGCGAGAACTGCCGATTTCCAAAAAAAATACTTTTTGGGACTTATGAAATTTTCGAGGTGTGACCCTTTGGAGGGCTGTAACTTTTGCAGAACTCCGGCGAGAACTGCCGATTTAAAAAAAAAATACCTTTTGGGACTTATGAAATGTTTGAGGTGTGACCTTTTGGAAGGCTGTAACTTTTGCGACCCTTTGGAGGGCTGTAACTTTTGCAGAACTCCGGCAAGAACTGCCGATTTTTAAAAAAAAATACTTTTTGGGACTTATGAAATTTTCGAGGTGTGACCCTTTGGAGGGCTGTAACTTTTGCAGAACTCCGGCGAGAACTGCCGATTTCCAAAAAAAAAATACTTTTTGGGACTTATGAAATTTTCGAGGTGTGACCCTTTGGAGGGCTGTAACTTTTGCAGAACTCCGGCGAGAACTGCCGATTTTTGAAAAAAAAAATACTTTTTGGGACTTATGAAATTTTCGAGGTGTGACCCTTTGGAGGGCTGTAACTTTTGCAGAACTCCGGCGAGATCTGCCGATTTCCAAAAAAAAAAATACTTTTTGGGACTTATGAAATTTTCGAGGTGTGACCCTTTGGAGGGCTGTAACTTTTGCAGAACTCCGGCGAGAACTGCCGATTTTTGAAAAAAAATACTTTTTGGGACTTATGAAATTTTCGAGGTGTGACCCTTTGGAGGGCTGTAACTTTTGCAGAACTCCGGCGAGAACTGCCGATTTCCAAAAAAAAATACTTTTTGGGACTTATGAAATTTTCGAGGTGTGACCCTTTGGAGGGCTGTAACTTTTGCAGAACTCCGGCTAGAACTGCCGATTTTTGAAAAAAAAATACTTTTTGGGACTTATGAAACTTTTGAGGTGTGACCCTTTGGAGGTCTGTAACTTTTGTGTCCCTTTGGAGGGCTGTAACTTTTGCAGAACTCCGGCGAGAACTGCCGATTTTTGAAAAAAAATACTTCTTAGGACTTATGAAATTTTCGAGGTGTGACCCTTTGGAGGGCTGTAACTTTTGTGTCCCTTTAGAGGGCTGTAACTTTTGCAGAACTCCGGCGAGAACTGCCGATATTTGAAAAAAAAATACTTCTTGGGAATTATGAAATTTTCGAGGTGTGACCCTTTGGAGGGCTGTAACTTTTGCAGAACTCCGGCGAGAACTGCCGATTTTTGAAAAAAAAATACTTCTTAGGACTTATGAAATCTTCGAGGTGTGACCCTTTGGAGGGCTGTAACTTTTGTGTCCCTTTAGAGGGCTGTAACTTTTGCAGAACTCCGGCGAGAACTGCCGACTTTTGAAAAAAAATACTTCTTGGGACTTATGAAATTTTCGAGGTGTGACCCTTTGGAGGGCTGTAACTTTTGCAGAACTCCGGCGAGAACTGCCGATTTTTGAAAAAAAAAATACTTTTTGGGACTAATGAAATTTTTGAGGTGTGACCCTTTGGAGGGCTGTAACTTTTGTGACCCTTTGGAGGGCTGTAACTTTTGCAGAACTCCGGCGAGAACTGCCGATTTTTGAAAAAAAAATACTTTTTGGGACTTATGAAATTTTCGAGGTGTGACCCTTTGGAGGGCTGTAACTTTTGCAGAACTCCGGCGAGAACTGCCGATTTCCAAAAAAAAATACTTTTTGGGACTTATGAAATTTTCGAGGTGTGACCCTTTGGAGGGCTGTAACTTTTGCAGAACTCCGGCGAGAACTGCCGATTTCCAAAAAAAATACTTTTTGGGACTTATGAAATTTTCGAGGTGTGACCCTTTGGAGGGCTGTAACTTTTGCAGAATGAAAACTGCGATTAAAATTTTGGTTGATTGGGGTGACTTTGAGCGTATTTGCATTCGCAAACTTGATAAAAATTTGGGTTAATTTGAGGTGTATTTGAGGTATTTCGACCCGCGAGACTGCGATTTAAAAAAATACTTTTGGGATAAATTCTGGGTGTACTTTGAGGCGGTATTTCAAAATTTGCGATTTGAAAAAATTTGGGACTTGAGTTATTTGGACCGGGCTAATTTGATTTTGGATTATGAATTGTTGATCTTTGGTTATTTTCGATGGGACTGGTTAATTTGACTGAAATGTTACTTTGGATTATTTGCAGTCTGCAGAACCGAAAAAAAAATTTGGATATTATGCTGGAGTTACTTGGGCTGCTTTGAAAAATTTGAAAAAATTTGGATTTGAGTTCTTGAAGCCGGCGAATGCCATTTTGAAAAAATATTTTGGATTATAAATTTGGCCCTTGAGGTGACTTAGAGGCGAATCGATAAAAAACTTTTTGCTAAAATTTGGTATGAGTTGACTGACTTTCGCGATAAATTTAATATGAGCTATGAATCCGAACTCATTAAAAATTTGGCTATTAGACTCGGGCGCTTTTAAAAAACAAACTTTTAAAAAATTTTGGTTGACTTTACTTGGGTGAACTTTGGAGCTGAAATTTTGCAACTTCGGCAATGATTTGAAATAAATACTTTTGGGACTTAAATTTTGAGTGGACCTTGAGACGTTTTTGAAAAAAAACTTTTTGGCGAACTCCGAGAAACCGATTTATTGAAGAAAAAAGGTCCTTTTGATATAAATTTTGCGAGATCGCGATGCGATTTGAATTGAATTTTGGACTCGGATTGAATGCATCTTTGAGAAAAAATATTTCTTGAGTGATTTGAATTTGGGTACCTTGGAGGGTAAAACTTTGAACTTGAACTTAGTGGACAAAGTTCTGATTTTGAAAATTTTTTTGGGTTTGAAATTTCGGAGGATTTGAAGCTGATTTTGCAAACTCGGAATGCCGATTTCAAAAAAAAATATTTTTGGGCTTAATTTTCGAGGGAACCTTTGAGGTTAACTTTTGCAGAATTCTTGGGGGACTGGGCGTTAAAAAACTTTTTGGGACTTGAATTTTCGATGAAACACTTTGGACTGAATTTCAAGTTGACTTTGAAACTTGGCGGACTGCGATTTTAAGAATACCTGGGCTATTAAAAAAATACTTTGGACTTAAATTTTGCGATGGGAATTTGCGATTTCCGAAAAAAAACTCTTTTTGGGAATAAAAATTTTCGAGTACATTTGGAAGTTTTTGTTGAACTTTCGGCAAACTGCCGATTTGAAAAAAAATACTTTTTGGGTGAACTTGAGACTTTGAGGTTGAACCTTTTGGAGGCGAACTTTTGGAGACTCTGGGAATGCGATTCAAAACAGAATTTGATTTTGAAATAATATTTTGAGTTTGATTCTTTGGGGGTGTAACTTTTGCAAACTCCGGGAACTCCGATTTTGAAAAAAAAATTTTTGGGACTTATGAATTTTGAGGGTGTGCCTTTTGGAGGGGGTAACTTTGCAGAACTCGCGGACCGAAAACTGCTTTAAAAAAAATCTTTTGGGACTTATAATTTTGAGGGTGTACCCTTTGGAGGG
>NW_027509440.1:3630-10033 GCF_048541705.1 Temnothorax americanus | reverse complement strand
TTTGGCCTTGAGGGCTGTAACTTTTGCAGAACTCCGGCAAGAACTGCCGAATTTTGAAAAAAAAAATACTTTTTGGGCTTTATGAAATTTTTGAGGTGTGACCCTTTGGAGGGCTGTAACTTTTGCAGAACTCCGGCGAAAACTGCCGATTTAAAAAAAAAATACTTTTTGGAACTTATGAAATTTTTGAGGTGTTACCCTTTGGAGGGCTGTAACTTTGCAGAACTCCGTCGAGAACTGCCGATTTTTGAAAAAAAAAATACTTTTTGGGACTTATGAAATTTTCGAGGTGTGACCCTTTGGAGGGCTGTAACTTTTGCAGAACTCCGGCGAGAACTGCCGATTTTTGAAAAAAAAAATACTTTTTGGGACTTATGAAATTTTCGAGGTGTGACCCTTTGGAGGGCTGTAACTTTTGCAGAACTCCGGCGAGAACTGCCGATTTTTGAAAAAAAAAAAATACTTTTTGGGACTTATGAAATTTTCGAGGTGTGACCCTTTGGAGGGCTGTAACTTTTGCAGAACTCCGGCGAGAACTGCCGATTTAAAAAAAAAATACTTTTTGGGACTTATGAAATTTTCGAGGTGTGACCCTTTGGAGGGCTGTAACTTTTGCAGAACTCCGGCGAGAACTGCCGATTTTTGAAAAAAAAAATACTTTTTGGGACTTATGAAATTTTCGAGGTGTGACCCTTTGGAGGGCTGTAACTTTTGCAGAACTCCGGCGAGAACTGCCGATTTTTGAAAAAAAAAATACTTTTTGGGACTTATGAAATTTCGAGGTGTGACCCTTTGGCGGGCTGTAACTTTTGCAGAACTCCGGCAAGAACTGCCGATTTTAAAAAAAAAATACTTTTTGGGACTTATGAAATTTTCGAGGTGTGACCCTTTGGAGGGCTGTAACTTTTGCAGAACTCCGGCGAGAACTGCCGATTTTTGAAAAAAAAAATACTTTTTGGGACTTATGAAATTTTCGAGGTGTGACCCTTTGGAGGGCTGTAACTTTTGCAGAACTCCGGCGAGAACTGCCGATTTTTGAAAAAAAAATACTTTTTGGGACTTATGAAATTTTCGAGGTGTGACCCTTTGGAGGGCTGTAACTTTTGCAGAACTCCGGCGAGAACTGCCGATTTTTGAAAAAAAAAATATCTTTTGGGACTTATGAAATTTTCGAGGTGTGACCCTTTGGAGGGCTGTAACTTTTGCAGAACTCCGGCGAGAACTGCCGATTTTTGAAAAAAAAAATACTTTTTGGGACTTATGAAATTTTCGAGGTGTGACCCTTTGGAGGGCTGTAACTTTTGCAGAACTCCGGCGAGAACTGCCGATTTTTGAAAAAAAAAAATACTTTTTGGGACTTATGAAATTTTCGAGGTGTGACCCTTTGGGGGGCTGTAACTTTTGCAGAACTCCGGCGAGAACTGCCGATTTCCCAGAAAAAATACTTTTTGGGACTTATGAAATTTTCGAGGTGTGACCCTTTGGAGGGTTGTAACTTTTGCAGAACTCCGGCGAGAACTGCCGATTTCAAAAAAAAAAATACTTTTTGGGACTTATGAAATTTTCGAGGTGTGACCCTTTGGAGGGCTGTAACTTTTGCAGAACTCCGGCGAGAACTGCCGATTTAAAAAAAAAAAATACTTTTTGGGACTTATGAATTTTCGAGTGTGACCCTTGCTGTAACTTTTTGAAGAACTCCGGCGAAAACGGCCGATTTTTGAAAAAAAAAATACTTTTGGGACTTATGAAATTTTCGAGGTGTGACCCTTTGGAGGGCTGTAACTTTTGCAGAACTCCGGCGAGAACTGCCGATTTTTGAAAAAAAAAATACTTTTTGGGACTTATGAAATTTTCGAGGTGTTACCCTTTGGAGGGCTGTAACTTTGCAGAACTCCGGCGAGAACTGCCGATTTTTGAAAAAAAATATATTTTGGGACTTATGAAATTTTCGAGGTGTGACCCTTTGGAGGGCTGTAACTTTTGCAGAACTCCGGCGAGAACTGCCGATTTTAAAAAAAAAA
Organism: Temnothorax americanus; assembly: GCF_048541705.1. Taxonomy (NCBI): domain Eukaryota; kingdom Metazoa; phylum Arthropoda; class Insecta; order Hymenoptera; family Formicidae; genus Temnothorax; species Temnothorax americanus. The sequence continues at coordinate 8,012 of NW_027509440.1, read as the reverse complement.
AATACTTTTTGGGACTTATGAAATTTTCGAGGTGTGACCCTTTGGAGGGCTGTAACTTTTGCAGAACTCCGGCGAGAACTGCCGATTTTTGAAAAAAAAAATACTTTTTGGGACTTATGAAATTTTCGAGGTGTGACCCTTTGGAGGGCTGTAACTTTTGCAGAACTCCGGCGAGAACTGCCGATTTCCAAAAAAAAAATACTTTTTGGGACTTATGAAATTTTCGAGGTGTGACCCTTTGGAGGGCTGTAACTTTTGCAGAACTCCGGCGAGAACTGCCGATTTTTGAAAAAAAAAATACTTTTTGGGACTTATGAAATTTTCGAGGTGTGACCCTTTGGAGGGCTGTAACTTTTGCAGAACTCCGGCGAGAACTGCCGATTTTTGAAAAAAAAAATACTTTTTGGGACTTATGAAATTTTCGAGGTGTGACCCTTTGGAGGGCTGTAACTTTTGCAGAACTCCGGCGAGAACTGCCGATTTCCAAAAAAAAAATACTTTTTGGGACTTATGAAATTTTCGAGGTGTGACCCTTTGGAGGGCTGTAACTTTTGCAGAACTCCGGCGAGAACTGCCGATTTTTGAAAAAAAAAAATACTTTTTGGGACTTATGAAATTTTCGAGGTGTGACCCTTTGGAGGGCTGTAACTTTTGCAGAACTCCGGCGAGAACTGCCGATTTTTGAAAAAAAAAATACTTTTTGGGACTTATGAAATTTTCGAGGTGTGACCCTTTGGAGGGCTGTAACTTTTGCAGAACTCCGGCGAGAACTGCCGATTTCCAAAAAAAAAAATACTTTTTGGGACTTATGAAATTTTCGAGGTGTGACCCTTTGGAGGGCTGTAACTTTTGCAGAACTCCGGCGAGAACTGCCGATTTTTGAAAAAAAAAATACTTTTTGGGACTTATGAAATTTTCGAGGTGTGACCCTTTGGAGGGCTGTAACTTTTGCAGAACTCCGGCGAGAACTGCCGATTTTTGAAAAAAAAAAATACTTTTTGGGACTTATGAAATGAAATTTTCGAGGTGTGACCCTTTGGAGGGCTGTAACTTTTGCAGAACTCCGGCGAGAACTGCCGATTTTTGAAAAAAAAAATACTTTTTGGGACTTATGAAATTTTCGAGGTGTGACCCTTTGGAGGGCTGTAACTTTTGCAGAACTCCGGCGAGAACTGCCGATTTTTGAAAAAAAAAAATACTTTTTGGGACTTATGAAATTTTCGAGGTGTGACCCTTTGGAGGGCTGTAACTTTTGCAGAACTCCGGCGAGAACTGCCGATTTTTGAAAAAAAAAAATACTTTTTGGGACTTATGAAATTTTCGAGGTGTGACCCTTTGGAGGGCTGTAACTTTTGCAGAACTCCGGCGAGAACTGCCGATTTTTGAAAAAAAAAATACTTTTTGGGACTTATGAAATTTTCGAGGTGTGACCCTTTGGAGGGCTGTAACTTTTGCAGAACTCCGGCGAGAACTGCCGATTTTTGAAAAAAAAAAATACTTTTTGGGACTTATGAAATTTTCGAGGTGTGACCCTTTGGAGGGCTGTAACTTTTGCAGAACTCCGGCGAGAACTGCCGATTTTTGAAAAAAAAAAATACTTTTTGGGACTTATGAAATTTTCGAGGTGTGACCCTTTGGAGGGCTGTAACTTTTGCAGAACTCCGGCGAGAACTGCCGATTTTTGAAAAAAAAAAATACTTTTTGGGACTTATGAAATTTTCGAGGTGTGACCCTTTGGAGGGCTGTAACTTTTGCAGAACTCCGGCGAGAACTGCCGATTTTTGAAAAAAAAAAATACTTTTTGGGACTTATGAAATTTTCGAGGTGTGACCCTTTGGAGGGCTGTAACTTTTGCAGAACTCCGGCGAGAACTGCCGATTTTTGAAAAAAAAAAATACTTTTTGGGACTTATGAAATTTTCGAGGTGTGACCCTTTGGAGGGCTGTAACTTTTGCAGAACTCCGGCGAGAACTGCCGATTTTTGAAAAAAAAAAATACTTTTTGGGACTTATGAAATTTTCGAGGTGTGACCCTTTGGAGGGCTGTAACTTTTGCAGAACTCCGGCGAGAACTGCCGATTTTTGAAAAAAAAAATACTTTTTGGGACTTATGAAATTTTCGAGGTGTGACCCTTTGGAGGGCTGTAACTTTTGCAGAACTCCGGCGAGAACTGCCGATTTTTGAAAAAAAAAATACTTTTTGGGACTTATGAAATTTTCGAGGTGTGACCCTTTGGAGGGCTGTAACTTTTGCAGAACTCCGGCGAGAACTGCCGATTTTTGAAAAAAAAAATACTTTTTGGGACTTATGAAATTTTCGAGGTGTGACCCTTTGGAGGGCTGTAACTTTTGCAGAACTCCGGCGAGAACTGCCGATTTTTGAAAAAAAAAAATACTTTTTGGGACTTATGAAATTTTCGAGGTGTGACCCTTTGGAGGGCTGTAACTTTTGCAGAACTCCGGCGAGAACTGCCGATTTTAAAAAAAAAAAATACTTTTTGGGACTTATGAAATTTTCGAGGTGTGACCCTTTGGAGGGCTGTAACTTTTGCAGAACTCCGGCGAGAACTGCCGATTTTTGAAAAAAAAAATACTTTTTGGGACTTATGAAATTTTCGAGGTGTGACCCTTTGGAGGGCTGTAACTTTTGCAGAACTCCGGCGAGAACTGCCGATTTTTGAAAAAAAAAATACTTTTTGGGACTTATGAAATTTTCGAGGTGTGACCCTTTGGAGGGCTGTAACTTTTGCAGAACTCCGGCGAGAACTGCCGATTTTTGAAAAAAAAATACTTTTTGGGACTTATGAAATTTTCGAGGTGTGACCCTTTGGAGGGCTGTAACTTTTGCAGAACTCCGGCGAGAACTGCCGATTTTTGAAAAAAAAATACTTTTTGGGACTTATGAAATTTTCGAGGTGTGACCCTTTGGAGGGCTGTAACTTTTGCAGAACTCCGGCGAAAATGCCGATTTTTGAAAAAAAAAAATACTTTTGGGACTTAGAAATTTCGAGGGTGACCCTTGGAGGGACTGAACTTTTGCAGAACTCCGGCCAAGGACTGCAGATTTAAAAAAAAAAAAATACTTTTGAGGAATTATGAAATTTTCGAGGTGTGACCATTTGGAGGGCTGTAACTTTGCGAACCGGCGGAGACAGCCGATTTAAAAAAAAAAAAAAAAAGAATTTTGGGACTTATGAAATTTTCCAGGGTGTGACTCTTGGAGGGCTGTAACTTTTACAGGAACTCGGCTAAAACTGCCGATTTTTGAAAAAAAAATACTTTTCTGGGGACTTATTAAATTTTCGAGGTGTGACCCGTTGAGGGCTGTGAACTTTTGCAGAACTCCGTCGTAGAACTGCCGATTTTTGAAAAAAAGAATACTTTTTGGGACTTATGAAATTTTCGAGGTGTGACCCTTTGGAGGGCTGTAACTTTTGCAGACACTCCCGTCGAAGAACATGCCGAATTTTTGAAAAATAAATCCTTTTTGGGGATTATGAATTTCGAGGTGTGACCCTTGGGAGGCTGTAACTTTTGCGAATTCCGGAAAGAACTGCCGATTTTTGAAAAAAAAAAAATTACTTTTATGGACTTAGAAATTTTTCGAGTTTTACCCTTTGGAGGGCTGTAACTTTTGCAGAACTCGGCGAGAACTGCCGATTTCCTAAAAAAATACTTTGTGGGGACTTATGAAATTTGAGGTGTGACCCTTTGGAGGCTGTACTTTTGCTGAACTCGGCGAAAACTGCGATTTTTGAAAAAAAATATTTTTTGGGACTTCTGAAATTTCGAGGTGATGACCTTTGGGGGCTGTAACTTTTGCAGAACTCCGGCGAGAACTGTACCGATTTCTAAAAAAATCTTTTTGGACTTATTGAAATTCGAGGTGTGCCCCTTTTGGAGGGCTGTAACTTTTGCAGACACTCCGGCGAGAACTGCCCGAATTTTTGAAAAAAAAATCCTTTTCGGGAATTATGAAATTTTTGAGGTGTGACCCTTTGGAGGGCTGTAACTTTTGCAGAACTCCGGCGAGAACTGCCGATTTTTGAAAAAAAAAATACTTTTTGGGACTTATGAAATTTTCGAGGTGTGACCTTTTGGAGGGCTGTACCTTTTGCAGAACTCCGGCGACTGGGATTTAATGCGACTGAGATGGATTTGAAAATTACTTTTGGACTTGAAATGCGTTGACTAGAGTTATTTTGGAAAACCGGGAATGCCATTTTAGAGAATACTTTGGACTCAAATCGAGTGTAACTTTGAGCGAATTTATGGACTGGTTTAAAATCGGCATGCATTTGAAAAAACTTGGAGGACTTTGAATTTCGACTGCTTTGAAACTTACTTTGACTCGAAATTTGAAAAAAAATTTTGGCAGAATTT
>NW_027509440.1:0-895 GCF_048541705.1 Temnothorax americanus | reverse complement strand
TTTTGCAGAACTCCGGCGAGACTGCCGATTTTGAAAAAAAATCTTTTTGGGACTTATGAAAATTTTTGAGGTGTGACCTCTTGGAGGGCTGTACTTTTTGCGAACTCCCCGGGGGAGAACTGCCGATTTTTAAAAAAAAAAACTTAATTTGAGTTTGACCTTTTGAGGGGTGACCCTTTGGAGGCTAACTTTTTCAGAAATCCGGCGTAACTTTCCGATTTTGAAAAAAAAAATACTTTTTGGACTTATGAAATTTTCGAGGTGTGACCCTTTGGAGGGCTGTAACTTTTGCAGAACTCCGGCGAGAACTGCCGATTTAAAAAAAAATATTTTTGGGACTTATGAAATTTTCGAGGTGTGACCTTTGGAGGGCTGTAACTTTGCAGAACTCCGGCGAGAACTGCCGATTTCACAAAAAAAAATACTTTTTGGGACTTATGAAATTTTCGAGGTGTGGACCCTTGGAGGGCTGTAACTTTTGCAGAACTCCGGCGAGAACTGCCGATTTTTGAAAAAAAATACTTTTTGGGACTTATTAATTTCGAGGTGTGACCCCTTTTGGGGGGCTGTAACTTTTTCCCGAACCCGCGAGAACTGCAATTTGAAAAAAAAAAACTTTTTGGACTTATGAAATTTTCGAGGTGGGGGACCCTTTGGAGGCTGGTAACTTTTGCAGAATTTCCCGGGGAGAATGCCGATTTTGAAAAAAAAATACTTTTGGGGCTTATGAAATTTTCGAGGTGGACCCTTTGGAGGGCTGTAACTTTTGCAGAACTCCGGGAAATGCCCATTTTAAAAAAAAATACTTTTGGACTTATGAATTTTCGAGGTGTGGACCTTTGGAGGGCTGTAACTTTGCAGAACTCCGGCGAGAACTGCCCATTTTGAAAAAAAA
>NW_027509439.1:22903-26792 GCF_048541705.1 Temnothorax americanus | reverse complement strand
CGCGGGTGTGCTTTCGCTGCGGCTTTCCCTCGGGCCGTCGGGCAAAAATTATTTAAAAGCCCCGCGGGCGTGTTGCTTTCGTCGCGGTCGTTACCTCCGTAGGGCAAAGACGGAAATCAAATATGGGCCCGGTCCCTGGGTGGCGTGGTGGTGGTGTGACGTGTTTTTAAAAAACACAGTCTCTCGCGGGTGCTTTTGGGGTTCCGGGGTTTTTACTCGGCCCGTCCGTAGGGGGCCGAATACCCCCAAATTTCCCGCGGGGCGTGTGTTTTCCCGATCGCGGTCTTTTACCTCCGTAGGGCAAAGCAGGGAAAAATCAATATGGTGGTGTGGTGGTGTGCGTGGCGTGGGGTGGGGCGTGTCTAAAAATACACAGTCCTTTTCGCGGCGTGTTGTTGTCGCGGTCTTACTCGGCGTCTAGGGGGCCCGAATTATTTCCAAGTCCGCGCGGCGGGGTTGCTTGTCGCGGTCGTACCTCGTAGGGAAAATGCACAAAATTTCAAATAGGGTGGTGTGGGTGTGTGTGCGTGCGTGGGGTGTGGCCGTGTAAAATATACACAGCCTATCGGGGCGTGTGCTTCGCTCGCGTCGTTCCCTCCGGCGCCCGTACGGGACGAATTATTAAAAAGTCCGGGGGGGGTGCTTCGTCGCGGTCGTATCCGTAGGGAAAATGCACGGAAATTAAAATATGAGTGCGTGGGTTTGTGTGCGTGCGGTGTGAGTGTGACGTGTCTAAAAATATACACAGCTCTCGCGGAGCAAGGTTGCGTTCGCTCGCGGCGTTCCCCCGGGTCCGTACGGGCCGAATTTCCCGAATATTTCCAAGTCCAGCGCGGCGTGTTGCTTCGCCTCGCGTCGTGACTCCGGCGTCGTACGGGGCGGCCCGAAATTATTCCAAAGTCCCGCGCGGCGTGTGCTTTCGCTCGCGGTCGACCTCCGCTAGGGCCAAAGACACGGGAAAATTCCAAATCGGCGTGCGGGTGCGTGTTGGGTGCTGAGTGAGTGTGTGGTGAGCGTGTCTAAATATAACCAGTCCTCTCGCGGCGATGTTGATTTCGTCAGCGGTCGTTACCTCCGCAGTCCGTACGGGGCCCGAAGTATCCACTCCCGCGCGGCGGTGGTGCTGTCGCTCGCGGTCGTTACCCAAGCTAGTGGCAAAATGCACGGAAATTCAAAATGCGTGGGTGTGCGTTGGGTGTGGTGGTGTGGGTGGTGTGTGTGTGACGTGTCTAAAATACACACCAGTCCCTCTCGCGGCGTGTTGCTTCGCTAGCCCGTCGTGACCTGGCGTCCGTCCGGGCCGCCCGAATTATTCCAAGTCCCAGCGCGGCGTGTTTGCTTTCGCTCGCGGTTTCGTTACCTCCGCTAGGGCCAAATGCACGGAAATTAAATATGCGTGAGTGTGCGTGTGGTTGCGGGGTGGGTGTGTGACGTGTCTAAAAAATACCAGCCTTCGCGGCGTGTTGATTTCGCTCGCCGTAGTTACCTCCGGCGTGTAGGGGCCGACTTATTCCAAGGCCGCGCGGCGTTGTTGGGCTTTCGCTTCGCGGTCGTTACCTCCGCTGGGGCAAATGGGGGGAAAAATTAAAAAATATGCGTGGTGTTTTTTGGGGTGCGTTGGGGGGAGTGCCCCCGTGTCTAAAAAAATATACAAAAAAATTTCCGCGGTTTTTTTTTTTCCGCGGTCTTACCTCCGGGAGACGGGAAAAAATTTTTTCCCCAAGTCCCGCGGGGGGGTTTTTGGTTTGGGGGCTCGCGGTCGTCCCCCTGGCGTGGGGGGGGGCCCGGGGAATTTTTCCCCAAGTCCCGGGGCGGGCGTGTTGCTTTCGCTGGGGGGGGGGTTTCCTCCGGGGGGGCCCCAAAGCAGGAAATTCAAAATGCGTGCGGTGCGTGGGGGGTTGGGAGGGGGTGTAAAGTGTCAAAATTTTTAAAAAAACAGGCCTTCGCGGCGTGTTGTTTTCGATCGGGGTTTTTTTTCCCTCCGGCGTCCGTAGGGGGCCCAAATTTTTTTCCCCAAAAGTCCCGGGGGGGCCCTTTTTTGCTTTCGCTCGCGGTCCCCCCCCGCGGGAAAAAATAAAAAAAATTTTAAAATATGGTGCGTGTGGGGTGGTGGGGGCGGTGGGGGGGTAAACGTGTCAAAATATACACCCCCCCTTTCCGGCGCGTGTTGCTTTCGTGGGGGTTTTGTTCCCCCGGGCCCCCCCGTACGGGGCCCAAAAAAAATTTAAAGTCCCGCGCGGTGGGTTTTTGGGTTTTTTCCGCGGGGTTTTTTTCCCCCCGGCGGGGGCGGGTTTTTTTTAAAATTTTCCCCCCCGGGGGTGTGTTTGCCCCCCGGTGTGGGTGTGGGGCCCCCCCGGGAAAAACCAAGTCCCCGGGGCGTGTTGCTTTCGCTCGGGGGTTTTACCTCCGGCGTCCGTAGGGGGCCGCCGAATTTTTCCAAAGTCCGCGGGGGGGGTGTTGTTTTTCCTGGCGGTTTTACCTCCGCTAGGGCAAATGGGGGGAAAATTTTAAAATATGCGGGTGGCGTGTGTGGCGTGAGGGGTGGGGGGGGACTGTCAAAATATCCAGCCCCCGCGGGCGTTTTTTTTTCGTCGGGTTTTTCCCTCCGGCGCCCGTACGGGCCCAAATTTTTTTCCCCAGTCCCGGGGGGGCGTTTGCTTTCGCCGCGGCGTACCCCGCTAGGGGCCAAAAAAATTTTAAAAAAAAACCCGGGGGGTTTGTGTTTCGTGGCGGTGGTTACTTGCTAAAAAAATTCAAATTGCGGCGTGTGCTTTGTTGGCGGCTTTTGGGGGGAAAAAGGGGCCCCCCAAAAATTTTTCCCAGTCCCGGGCGCGGGGTGTTGTTTCGCTCGCGGTCCCCCCCCGGCGTCCGTAGGGGCCGAATTTTCCAATTTCCCGCGGGGGAATCCGTGTTTGTTTTCGCCCCGGGTTTTTTTAAAACCTCCGCTAGGGCAAATGCACGGAAAAAAAATTAAAATATGCGTGCGTGTGCGTGTGTGGGGGGTGGTGGGTTTTGACGGAAAAAAATTTTAAAACCCCCCCGGGGGTTTTTTTCCTCGCGGGGGTTGGCTTTGGGGGAAAAAAGCCGGGTCGTTTATTTTCGCTGGCCAAATGCAGGGGGAAATTCAAATATGGTGCGTGTGCGTTGGGTGGGGGGGTTTTGTGGGGGGGGAAGGTTTTAAAAAAATATACACAGTTTTCTCGCGGCTTTTTTGTTTTTCCCCCTCGGGGTTTTTTTACCTCCGGCGTCCTTTTGGGGGGGCCAAAATTTTTTCCAAAACCCCCCGGGGCCGGGGGTTGTTGCTTTCGCTGGGGGTTGTTACCCGGGGGGCAAATGCACGGAAATTCAAATACGTGCGTGTGCGGTGTGGCGTGTGGAGTGTGACGTAAAAAAATACACAGCCAACCCGGTGGGGGTTTTCGCTCGCGGTGTTCCCCCCGGGGTTTTTTCAGGGGGGGGCCCGTTTTTATTCCAAAGTCCCCCGGGGGTTTTGGGCTTTCCGCTCTGGGGGTTTGGGGGGGCCTTTTCCCCCCGGGGTGGCCGTTTACCCCCGGGGCTTAGGGAAAAAAAATGAAAAAAATTTTAAATAGGTGCGTGTGGGGTTTTGTGCGTGGTGGGGGGGGAAAACGTGTCTAAATATACACAGCCCTTTCCCCGGGGGGGTTTGGTTTCGCTCGCGGTCGTTCCCGGCCCCCCCGTAGGGGGCCCGAATTTTTTTAAAAAAGTCCGCGCGGGTGTTGCTTTCGTCGCGGTCGTTCCCTCCGGGGGGGAAAAGGGGGGAAAAAATTAAAATATGCGTGCGGGTGCGTGTGTTTTGGGCTTGTGGGGGGGGGACGTGGCAAAAAAAAAAACCCCAGTCCTCTAGGGCGTTTTTTTTTCGTCGCGGTCT
>NW_027509439.1:7648-9630 GCF_048541705.1 Temnothorax americanus | reverse complement strand
ATTCCAAGTCCGCGCGGGTGTTGCTTTCGCTCGCGTCGTACCCCCGCAGGCATGCACGGAAATTCAATATGCGGCGTGTGGTGTGTGCGTCGTGTGGTGTGACGGTCTAAATATACAAGTCCTCTCGCGGCGGTGTTCGCCTCGCGCGGTTACCCGCTACGGCAATCACGTCTGCGTGCGGGCTCCGTGAATAACAGTCCCCGCGGCTGTGTTGCTGCGGTCGTTACCTCGGCAGCCGAATTCCAAGCGGTGTGTTGTGGGTCGTACTGTGCTGCAAATTCATGCGCGTGTGTTTGTGGTGGTGTACGGCAATTCCCTCCGGCGTGTTGCTTTCGCTCGCGGTCGTGACCTCCGGCGTCCGTACGGGCCGAATTATTTCCAGTCCCGCGCGGCGTGTTGCTTTCGCTCGCGTCGTTACCTCCGCTAGGGCAAATGCACGGAATTCAAATATGCGTGCGTGTGCGGGTGTGTGCGTGCGTGTGGGTGTGACGTGTCTAAATATACACAGTCTCTCGCGGCGTGTTGCTTTCGCTCGCGGTCGTTACTCCGGCGTCCGTCGGGCCGAATTATTCAAGTCCCGCGCGGCTGTGCTTGCGCGTCGTCCTAGGATAGAATCAATCGCGGGCGTTTGCTCGTGGTGTGCGTTCTTTACACAGTCCTCCGCTTTCCCGGTCGCTCGCGTCCGTACGGGCCGAATTATTTCCAAGTCCCGCGCGGCGTGTTGCTTTCGCTCGCGTCGTTACCTCCGCTAGGGCCGAAATTTCCAATGCGGCGTGTGCTTTGTCGCGTGCGTTTGGGGATGACTGTTAAAATTACGTCTTCGGGCGTGTGTTGCTGCGTGTTGGCTCCGTAGGCCAATATCCAGTCCCCGCGGCGTGTGCTTTCGCTCGCGGTCGTACCTCCGCGTCCTACGGGCCGAATTATTCAAGTCCGCCGGCTGTTGCTTTGCTCGCGTGTTACCTCGCTAGGCAAATGCACGGAAATTCATATGCGTGCGGTGCGTGTGTTCGTGCGTGTGGGTGACGTGTCTAAAATATACCAGTCCTCTCCGGCGGTTGCTTTTCGCGTGTACCTCGCTCGACGGGCCGAATTATTTCATCCGTGTCGTCGGCTACGTAGCAATGACGGAATTCAAATATGTCGTGTGCGGTGTTCGTGCGTGTGGTGTGACGGTTAAAATAAACATTCTCGCGGCGTGTTGCTTTCGCCGCGGTTTTTTTTTTTTTTTTTTTTTTTTTTTTTTTTTTTTTTTTTTTTTTATTTTTTTTTTTTTTTTTTTTTAAAAATTTTTTTTTTTTTTTTTTTTTTTTTTTTTTTTTTTTTTTTTTTTTTTTTTTTTTTTTTTTTCTGGTTTTTGTTTTTTAAAATTTTTTTATTTTTTTTTTTTTTTTTTTTTTTTTTTTTATTTTTTTTTTTTTTTTTTGCTTTCGCTCGCGGTCGTTACCTCCGGCGTCCGTACGGGGCCGAATTATTTCCTTCCAAGGTCCCGCGCGGCGTGTTGCTTTCGCTCGCGTCGTACCTCCGCAGGGCAAATCACGATTCAAATATGCGTGCTGGTTGGCGTGTGGGGACGTGTCTAAAATATACACAGTCCTCCGCGGCGTGTTGCTTTCGCTCGCGGGTCGTTTCCCCCGGCGTCCGTCGGGCCGAATTATTTCCAAATCCCCCCGCGGCGTGTTGCTTTTTGCCCCGCGGGGCCCCGTGGGTGCCGGGTTAAAATCGGCGGGGGTTTGGGGTCGGGGGGTGATGCCAAGTCCCCGCGGGGTGTTGCTTTTCGCCGCGGCGTTAAACCCCCGGCGTCCGTACGGGGCCCCTTAATTTTTCCGTCCCCGCGGGTGTTGCTTCCGCTCGCGGGGGGTTTAAAACCCCGCTAGGGAAATGCCGGAAATTCAAAAAGCGTGCGTGTGCTGTGTGTGCTGCGTGTGGGGGGTTTACTGTCAAAAAATACCTCCCTCCCGGGGTGTTGCTTTGCTCGCGGGCGT
>NW_027509439.1:0-4046 GCF_048541705.1 Temnothorax americanus | reverse complement strand
TGCACGGAAATTCAAATATGGTGCGTGTGGTGTGTGTGTGTGTGTGTGTGTGTGTATGTGTCTAAAATATACACAGTCCTCTCGCGGCGTGTTGCTTTCGCTCGCGGTCGTTACCTCCGGCGTCCGTACGGGGCCGAATTATTTCCAAGTCCCGCGCGGCGTGTTGCTTTCGCTCGCGGTCGTTACCTCCAGGCAAGTCCGTACGGGGGGCGGGGACGGAATATTTCAAGTCCCTCGCGGCGTGTTGCTTTCGCTCGCGGTCGTGACCTCCGGCGTCCGTACGGGGCCGAATTTCCAAGTCCCGCGCGGCGTGTTGCTTTCGCTCGCGGTCGTACCTCCCGTAGGGGCAAATGCACGGAAATTCAAATATTGCGTTGCGTGTGCGTTGTGTGTGCGTGCGTGTGCGTGTGACGTGTCTAAAATATACACAGTTCCTCTCGCGGCGTGTTGCTTTCGCTCGCGGTCGTTACCTCCGGCCGTCCGTACGGGCCGAAATTATTTCCAAGTCCCGCGCGGCGTGTTGCTTTTCGCTCGCGGTAGTGACCTCCGGCGGTCCGTACGGGGGCCCGAATTATTTTCCAAGTCCCGCGCGGCGTGGTGCTTCGCTCGCGGTCGTTACCTCCGCTAGGGCAAATGACGGAATTCAAATATGCGTGCGTGTGCGTGTGTGTGCGTGCGTGTGGGTGTGACGTGTCTAAAATATACACAGTCCTCTCGCGGCCCGTGTCGTTTGCTTTTCCGCTTCGCCGGTCGTTACCTCCGGCATCCGTACGGGCCGGAATTTTTCCAAGGCCCGCGCGGCGCTTGTTGCTTTCGCTCGCGGTCGTGACCTCCCGCGTCCGTTCGGGGCCGAATATTTACAAGTCCCGCGCGGCTGTTGCTTCCGTTCGCGGTCGTTTACCTCCGCTAGGGCAAATGCACGGAAATTCAAATATGCGTGCGTGGTGCGTGTGTGTGCGTGCGGTGGTGTGACGTGTCTAAAATATACACAGTCCTCTCGCGGCGTGTTGCTTTCGCTCGCGGTCGTTACCTCCGGCGTCCGTACGGGGCCGAATTATTTCCAAGTCCCGCGCGGCGTGTTGCTTTCGCTCGCGGTCGTTACCTCCGCCGTCCCTACGGGGCCGAATTATTTCCAAGTCCCGCGCGGCGTGTTGCTTTCGCTCGCGGTCGTTACCTCCGCTAGGGCAAATGCACGGAAATTCAAATATGCGTCCGCGTGCGTGGGGTGCGTGCGTGTGGGTGTGAAGTGTATAAATTTTATTATTATACTACAGCCAAAAGAGATGAGGGTGAGGGGGGAGAGGGGGAGGGAGGAAGGGGAGGATAGGAGGGAAGATAAAGGGCGAGAACGAGGGGGAAGGGATGGGGGAAGAGGAGGAGCGGGAGAGGAGGGAAGGAAGGGAGGGGGGAGAGGAGGGGGGACAACGGGGAGGGGGCGGGGGAGGGGAGGAAGAGAGTGTCGGGTTAGGGGGGGAGGTTGTGATAGGGAGGAGGGGAAGGAGAGAGATGAATGTGGAACGATTTGTGATATTTTATTGTTTTTTAGGTTGTTTTAGTGGATTTTTTTCTTTGTTGATAGATTATTTATTTATTATTTTAAAATATTATTTTTTTTTTATTTAATATAATATATTATATATTATTTTATATTTATTATATTTTGTTATACCCACAGTCCTCTCGCGGCGTAGTTGCTTTCGCTCGCGGTCGTTACCTCCGGCGTCCGTACGGGGCCGAATTATTTCCAAGTCCCGCGCGGCGTGTTGCTTTCGCTCGCGGTCGTTACCTCCGCTAGGGCAAATGCACGGAAATTCAAATATGCGTGCGTGTGCGTGTGTGTGCGTGCGTGTGGGTGTGACGTGTCTAAAATATACACAGTCCTCTCGCGGCGTGTTGCTTTCGCTCGCGGTCGTTACCTCCGGCGTCCGTACGGGGCCGAATTATTTCCAAGTCCCGCGCGGCGTGTTGCTTTCGCTCGCGGTCGTTACCTCCGCTAGGGCAAATGCACGGAAATTCAAATATGCGTGCGTGTGTGTGTGTGTGTGCGTGCGTGTGAGTGTGACGTGTCTAAAATATACACAGTCCTCTCGCGGCGTGTTGCTTTCGCTCGCGGTCGTTACCTCCGGCGTCCGTACGGGCCGAATTATTTCCAAGTCCCGCGCGGCGTGTTGCTTTCGCTCGCGGTCGTGACCTCCGGCGTCCGTACGGGGCCGATATTATTTCCAAGTCCCGCGCGGCGTGTTGCTTTCGCTCGCGGTCGTTACCTCCGCTAGGGCAAATGCACGGAAATTCAAATATGCGTGCGTGTGCGTGTGTGTGCGTGCGTGTGGGTGTGACGTGTCTAAAATATACACAGTCCTCTCGCGGCGTGTTGCTTTCGCTCGCGGTCGTTACCTCCGGCGTCCGTACGGGGCCGAATTATTTCCAAGTCCCGCGCGGCGTGTTGCTTTCGCTCGCGGTCGTTACCTCCGCTAGGGCAAATGCACGGAAATTCAAATATGCGTTCGTGTGCGTGTGTGTGCGTGCGTGTGGGTGTGACGTGTCTAAAATATACACAGTCCTCTCGCGGCGTGTTGCTTTCGCTCGCGGTCGTTACCTCCGGCGTCCGTACGGGGCCGAATTATTTCCAAGTCCCGCGCGGCGTGTTGCTTTCGCTCGGCGGTCGTGACCTCCGGGTCGTCCTTACGGGGACGATCGCATTATTCCAAGTCCCGCCGGCGTGTTGCTGTAGCCTCGTTCGTTACCTCCGCTAGGGCAAATGCACGGAAATTCAAGTATGCGTGCGTGTGCGTGTGTGTGTGCGTTTGCCGTGTGGGTTGTGACGGTCTAAATATACACAGTCCTCTCGCGGCCGTGTTGCTTTCGGCTTCGCGGTCGTTACCTCCGGCGTCCGTACGGGGCCCGAATTATTTCCAAGTCCCGCCGCGGCCGGTTGTTGCTTTCGCTCGCGGTCGTTCCTCCGTAGGGCAAATGCACGGAAATTAAAATATGCGTGGTGTGCTTGTTCCTTTGTTGTTGGCGTGCGTGTGGGTTTGACGTGTCTAAAATATACACAGTCCTCTCGCGGCGTGTTGCTTTCGCTCGCGGTCGTTACCTCCGGCGTCCGTACGGGGCCGAATTATTTCCAAGTCCCGCGCGGCGTGTTGCTTTCGCTCGCGGTCGTTACCTCCGCTAGGGCAAATGCACGGAAATTCAAATATGCGTGGCTGTGCGTGTGTGTGAGGGGTGGGGGTGACGTGTCTAAAATATACACAGTCCTCTCGCGGCGTGTTGCTTTCGCTCGCGGTCGTTACCTCCGGCGTCCGTACGGGGCCGAATTATTTCCAAGTCCCGCGCGGCGTGTTGCTTTCGCTCGCGGTCGTGACCTCCGGCGTCCGTACGGGGCCGAATTATTTCCAAGTCCCGCGCGTCGTGTTGCTTTCGCTCGCGGTCGTTACCTCCGCTAGGGCAAATGCACGGAAATTCAAATATGCGTGCGTGTGCGTGTGTGTGCGTGCGTGTGGGTGTGACGTGTCTAAAATATACACAGTCCTCTCGCGGCGTGTTGCTTTCGCTCGCGGTCGTTACCTCCGGCGTCCGTACGGGGCCGAATTATTTCCAAGTCCCGCGCGGCGTGTTGCTTTCGCTCGCGGTCGTTACCTCCGCTAGGGCAAATAAATTCAAATATGCGTGCGTGTGCGTGTGTGTGCGTGCGTGTGGTGTGACGTGTCTAAAATATACACAGTTTTTTTTTTTTTTTTTTTTTTTTTTTTTTTTTTTTTTTTTTTTTTTTTTTTTTTTTTTTTTTTTTTTTTTTTTTTTTTTTTTTTTTTTTTTTTTTTTTTTTTTTTTTTTTTTTGTTTTTTTTTTTTTTTTTTTTTTTTTTTTTTTTTTTTTTTTTTTTTTTTTTTTTTTTTTTTTTTTTTTTTTTTTTTTTTTTTTTTTTTTTTTTTTTTTTTTTTTTTTTTTTTTTTTTTTTTTTTTTTTTTTTTTTTTTTTTTTTTTTTTTTTTTTTTTTTTTTTCTAATCGCGGGGCGCTGTGTGGCTTCGTGGGGGTTTTTGGCGTT
>NW_027509438.1:23087-27150 GCF_048541705.1 Temnothorax americanus | reverse complement strand
TAAAAAAAAATATTTTTTTTGGGACTTTAAATTTTTTCAAACTCCGGGGAAACTCCCGATTTAAAAAAAAAAAAAAAAAAATTTTTTGGGACTTACGAAATTTTGCAGAATCCGGAAAAAACGGGCCCTTTTTAAAAAAAAAAAATATTTTTTGGACTTATGAAATTTTGCAGAACTTCGGCGACAACTGCCGATTTTTGAGAAAAAAAAAAAATTTTGGGACTTAAGAAATTTTGCAGAACTCTGGCGAGAACATCCAATTTAAAAAAAAAAAAAAAAAATATTTTTTGGGACTTAGGAAATTTTGCAGAATTTCGGCAAGAACTGCCGATTTTTGAAAAAAAAAATTTTTTTTGGGACTTAGGAAATTTTGCAGAACTCCGGCGAGAACTGCCGATTTTTGAAAAAAAAAAATATTTATATATTTTTTTTGGGGGGGGACTTAAGAAATTTTGCAGAACTCCGGCGAGAACTGCCGATTTAAAAAAAAAAAAAAAAAAAAAATACTTTTTGGGACTTATGAAATTTTGAAAACCCCCGGGAAAAATGCCCGTTTTTTAAAAAAAAAAAAAAAAAAAATTTTTTGGGGATTAAGAAAATTTTTAAAAACCCCGGGAAAAATGCCCAATAAAAAAAAAAAAAAAAAAAAAAAATTCTTTTTGAGACTTATGAAATTTTGCAGAATCCGCGAAACGCCGTTTTTGAAAAAAAAAAAAAAAAAAATTTTTTGGGAGACTTAAGAAATTTTGCAAACCCCCGGCAAAAACTTCCGATTTTTAAAAAAAAAAAAATATTTTTTGGGACTTAAAAAATTTTCAAAAACCCCGGCAAAAACTGCCGATTTTTTAAAAAAAAAAAAAAAAAATATTTTTTGGGACTTAAGAAATTTTGCAGAACTCCGGCGAGAACTGCCGATTTAAAAAAAAGAAAAAAAAAATTTTTGGGACTTAGGAAATTTTGCAGAACTCCGGCAAGAACTGCCGATTTTTGAAAAAAAAAAAATATATTTTTTGGGACCTTAGGAATTTTGCAGAACTCCGGCGAGGACTGCCGATTTTGAAAAAAAAAAAAGAAAAAATAAAAAATATTTTTGGGATTTATAGAAAATTTTGCAGAACTCTGGCGAGAACTGCCTGATTTCTGAAACAAAATATATATAGAATATATTTTTTTTTGGGACTCGGAAATTTTGCAGAACTCCGGCGAGAACTGCCGATTTTGAAAAAAAAAAAATATATATAATTTTTGGGACTTAGAAATTTTGCAGAACTCCGGCGAGAACTGCCGATTTTTGAAAAAAAGAAAGAAAATAATTTTTTTGGGACTTAGAAATTTTGCAGAACTCTGGCGAGAACTGCCGATTTTGAAAAAAAAAAAAAAAATGATTTTTTTGGCCTTAGGAAATTTTGCAGAACTCCGGCGAGAACTGCCGATTTTTGAAAAAAAAAAAAAAAAAATTTTTTGGGACTTAGGAAATTTTGCCGAACTCCGGCGGAAAATGTAGATTTTTAAAAAAAAAAAAAAATATCTTGGGACTTATGAAATTTTGCAGAACTCCGGCGAGAACTGCCGATTTTTGAAAAAAAAAAAAAAACTTTTTGGGACTTATGAAATTTTGCAGAACTCCGGCGAGAACTGCCGATTTTAAAAAAAAAAAAAAAATTTTTGGAACTTAAAAAATTTTGTAGAAATCCGGGGAGAACTGCCGATTTTTGAAAAAAAAAAAAAAATTTTTGGGACTAGAATTTTGCAGAACTCGGCGAAACTGCCGATTTAAAAAAAAAAAAAATTTTGGACTTAGAATTTGCAGAACTCGGCGAGAACTGCCGATTTTAAAAAAAAAAATAAAATATTTTTGGGACTAGAAATTTGCAGAACTCCGGCGAGAACTGCCGATTTGAAAAAAAAAAAAAAATTTTTTTGACTTAGAAATTTGCAGAATCGGCGAGAACTGCCGATTTTGAAAAAAAAAAAAAATATTTTTGGGATTAGAAATTTGCAGAACTCCGGCGAAACTGCCGATTTGAAAAAAAAAAAAAATATTTTTGGGACTTAGAATTTGCAGAACTCCGGCGAGAAGCCGATTTAAAAAAAAAAAAAAAATTTTTGGGACTTAGGAATTTGCAGAACTCCGGCGAGAACTGCCGATTTTGAAAAAAAAAAAAAATTTTTGGGACTAGAAATTTTGCAGAACTCGGCGAAACTGCCGATTAAAAAAAAAAAATTTTTGGACTTAGGAAATTTGCAGATCGGCGAGAATGCCGATTTTGAAAAAAAAAAAAAAATTTTGGACTAGAATTTGCAGAACTCGGCGAGAACTGCCGATTTGAAAAAAAAAAAAAAAAAAATATTTTGGGACTTAGAATTTGCAGAACTCGCGAGAACTGCCATTTTGAAAAAAAAAAAAAAAAAAAATTTTTGGGACTTGGAAATTTGCAATCGGCGAATGCCGATTTAAAAAAAAAAAAAAATTTTGGATTAGAATTTTGCAGAACTCGGCGAACTCCGATTTAAAAAAAAAAAAAAATTTGGACTTAGAAATTTGCAGATGGAAATGCGATTAAAATATATATTTTTGGGGACTTAGGAAATTTTGCAGAACTCCGGCGAAAACTACCGATTTTTGAAAAAAAAGAAAAAAAAATATTTTTTGGGACTTAGGAAATTTTGCAGAACTCCGGCGAGAACTGCCTATTTTTGAAAAAAAAAAAGAAATACATTTTTATATATTTTTTTTGGAACTTAGGAAATTTTGCAGAACTCCGGCGAAAACTGCCGATTTTTGAAAAAAAAAAAAAAATATTTTTTGGGACTTAGGAAATTTTGCAGAACTCCGGCGAGAACTGCCGATTAAAAAAAAAAAAAAAAAATATATTTTTTGGGACTTAGGAAATTTTGCAGAACTCCGGCGAGAACTGCCGATTTTTGAAAAAAAAAAAAAATATAAATATATATTTTTTGGGACTTAGGAAATTTTGCAGAACTCCGGCGAGAACTGCCGATTTAAAAAAAAAAAAATATATATATATATTTTTTTTTTGGGACTTATAGGAAATTTTGCAGAACTCCGGCGAAAACTGCCGATTTTTGAAAAAAAAAAAAAAAAAATATTTTTTGGGACTTAGGAAATTTTGCAGAACTCCGGCGAAAACTGCCGATTTTTGAAAAAAAAAAAAATATATATATATATTTTTTGGGACTTAGGAAATTTTGCAGAACTCCGGCGAGAACTGCCGATTTTTGAAAAAAAAATACTTTTTGGGACTTATGAAATTTTCGAGGTGTGACTCTTTGGAAAGCTGTAACTTTTGCAGAATTCCGGCGAGATCTGCCGATTTAAAAAAAAAAATACTTTTTGGGACTTATAAAATTTTTGAGGTGTGACCTTTTGGAAGGCTGTAACTTTTGTGTCCCTTTGGAGGGCTGTAACTTTTGCAGAACTCCGGCGAGAACTGCCGATTTTTGAAAAAAAAATATTTCTTAGGACTTATGAAATTTTCGAGGTGTGACCCTTTGGGGGGCTGCAACTTTTGCAGAACTCCGGCGAAAACTGCCGATTTCCAAAAAAAAATACTTTTTGGGACTTATGAAATTTTCGAGGTGTGACCTTTTGGAGGGCTGTAACTTTTGCAGAACTCCGGCGAAAACTTCCGATTTAAAAAAAAATACTTTTTGGGACTTATGAAATTTTTGAGGTGTGACTTTTTGGAAGGCTGTAACTTTTGTGACCCTTTGGAGGGCTGTAACTTTTGCAAAACTCCGGCGAGAACTGCCGATTTTTGAAAAAAAAATACTTTTTAGGACTTATGAAATTTTCGAGGTGTGACCCTTTGGAGGGCTGTAACTTTTGCAGAACTCCGGCGAAAACTGCCGATTTTTTTAAAAAAAAATACTTTTTGGGACTTATGAAATTTTCGAGGTGTGACCCTTTGAGAGGCTGTAACTTTGCAGAACTCCGGCGAGACCTGCCAATTTTTGAAATAAAAAAAAAAAATACTTTTGGGACTTATGAATCTTTCGAGGTGTGACCCTTTGAGGGCTGTAACTTTTGCAGAATTGCGAG
>NW_027509438.1:0-3538 GCF_048541705.1 Temnothorax americanus | reverse complement strand
TTTTTGGGACTTATGAAATTTTGAGGTGTGACCCTTTGGAGGGCTGTAACTTTTGCAGAACTCCTGCGAGAACGGGGGGGGTGGGGGGGGAAACAGGGGGAAAGGGGAAAAAAAAAAAAAAAAAAAAAAAAAAAAAAAAAAAAAAAACTTATGCAAATTTTCGAGGTGTTGACCTTTGGAGGGCTTGTACATTTTGCAGAACTCCGGCGAGAACTGCCGATTTTGAAAAAAAAATACTTTTTGGGACTTATGAAATTTTTGAGGTGTGACCATTTGGAGGACTGTAACTTTTTTGAACTCCGGCGAGAACTGCCGATTTCCAAAAAAATACTTTTTGGAACTTATGAAATTTTCGAGGTGTGACCCTTTGGGGGGCTGTAAATTTTGCAGAACTCCGGCGAGAACTGCCGATTTTTGAAAAAAAAAAAAATACTTTTTGGGACTTATGAAATTTTCGAGGTGTGACCTTTTGGAGGGCTGTAACTTTTGCAGAACTCCGGCGAGAAACTGGCCGATTTTAAAAAAAAATACTTTTGGGACTTATGAAATTTGAGGTGTGACCTTTGGAGGCTGAACTTTTGGACCCTTTGGAGGGCTGTAACTTTGCAGAACTCCGGCGAGAACTGCCGATTTTTGAAAAAAAAATACTTTTTGGGACTTATGAAATTTTCGAGGTGTGTGACCTTTGGAGGGCTGTAACTTTTGCAGAACTCCGGCGAGAAACTGCGATTTTGAAAAAAAAAAACTTTTGGGAATTATGAATTTTCGAGGTGTGACCCTTTGGAGGGCTGTAACTTTTGCAGAACTCGGCGGAACTGCCGATTTTTGAAAAAAAATACTTTTTGGGACTTATGAAATTTTCGAGGTGTGAACCCTTTGGAGGCTGTAACTTTTGCAGAACTCCGGCGAGAACTGCCGATTTTTGAAAAAAAAAAAATACTTTTTGGGACTTATGAAATTTTCGAGGGTGACCTTTGGAGGGCTGTAACTTTTGCAGAACTCCGGCGAGACTGCCGATTTTTGAAAAAAAATTACTTTTTGGCACTTAAAAATATTTCGAGGTGACCTTTTGGAGGGCTGTAACTTTTGCAGAATTCCGGCGAGAAATGCTGCCGATTTAAAAAAAAATACTTTTTGGGACTTATGAATTTTCGAAGTTGAAACCCTTTGGAGGGCTGTAACTTTTGCAGAAACTCCGGCGAGAACTGCCGATTTTGAAAAAAAAAATACTTTTTGGGACTTATGAATTTCTAGGTGTGACCTTTGGAGTGCTGTAACTTTTGCAAAACTCCGGCGAGAACACTTCCGATTTCCAAAAAAAAAATACTTTTGGGAATTATGAAATTTTCGAGGTGTGACCTTTTGGAGGGCTGTAACTTTTGCAGAACTCCGGCGAGAAACTGCCGATTTTGAAAAAAAAAATACTTTTTGGGAACTTATGAAATTTCGAGGTGTGGACCCTTTGGAGGGCTGTAACTTTTGCAGAACTCCGGCGAGAACCTGCCGATTTAAAAAAAAATACTTTTTGGGACTTATGAAATTTTCGAGGTGTGACCCTTGGAAGGGCTGTAACTTTTGCAGAACTCCGGCGAGAACTGCCGATTTTTGAAAAAAAAAATACTTTTTGGGACTTATGAAATTTTCGAGGTGGAAAGCCGTTAAAAAACTTGGATATGAATTCGAGGTACTGGAGCTAACTTTTGACTCGGCGAATGCGATTCCAAAAAAAATTTGGATATGAATCAGGTGGACTTTGGGTAATTGCAAACCCGGCGATGCATTGAAAAAATTTTTGCAATTGAGTGCTTGGAGCTGTACTTGCGACCCGGAGAACTGCGATTTAAAAAACTTTGATGAAATTCAGGTGCTTGGAGGCGTACTTTTGCGACCCGGGAACGCGATTAAAAAAATATTTGGGATTATGAAATTGAGGGTGACCTTTGAGGTGAACTTGCGACTCGGCGAACTGCGATTTGAAAAATACTTTTGGACTATAATTTCGAGTTGACTTGAGGCTGACTTTTGCAACCGCGAACTGCGATTAAAAAATTTTGGATATGAATTCGAGTGACCTTGAGGGCTTACTTTTGCGAACGCAGAACCCGATTTTTAAAAAAACTTTGGGCTAGAATTTTGATGAACCCTTGAGCTGAATTTTGCAGAACCGGCAATGCGATTTGAAAAATATTGACTTGAAATTAGTGTGACCTTGGAGGTGTACTTGCAACTCCGGGAGACCTTCAAAAAAATTTGGGTTATGAATTGAGGACTTGAGGCTGTATTGCAAACCCGCGAGCGTCAAAAATTTTTGGATAATTAGGTGGACCTGGAGCTGACTTGCAACTCGAGACTGCCATTAAAAAAACTTTTTGGGATTATGAAATTTTCGAGGTGCTTGGGGCCTTTGCAGAATCGGCGAACTTTGCAAACCCGCGAAATCTTGCCGTATTTTTCGAAGAAAAAACCTTTGATGGCTGTAACTTTGAAATCTCGGGGCTGCGATTTCAAGGAATCTTTGGGATAAATTTTCGAATCGACCTTGAGGATTACTTTGAAAAAAAATCCTTTTGGGACTTATGAAATTTTTGAAGAAAACTTTTGGGCTTGAACTTTGTGCTTTGGAGGCTGTAACTTTGAGATCCGGCGAGAAGCCGATTTTGCAAAACCGAAAATGAATTTTTGGGAAAAATTTGATGAAATTTTCGAGGTGACCTTGGAGGGCTGTAACTTTTGTCCCGAGGGCTGAATTTGAAATGAAATGCGATTTTGAAAAAATTTTGGGATATGAATTTGATGACCTTGGAGGGCTTAACTTTTGCAGAACTCCGCGAGAACTGCGATTTTAAAAAAAAAACTTTTGGGACTTATGAATTTTGAGGTGGACCCTTTGGGGGCTGTAACTTTTGCGAACTCAGAGGCTGAAAAATTTTGCAGGAACCCTAGAACTTTCGATTGAAATAAGGCTTGGAACTTTAGAACTCCGGCGAGGATGCCCTTTGAAAGAAAAAATAACTTTTGCAGAATTCGGCGGACCTTTGTGCAAAAAAAATACTTTTGCGAACTCGGCAATTGCCGATTCAAAAAGAATTGACCCTTTGGAGGCTTGTAACTTTTGCAGAACCCTTTGGCGGGACTGCCGATTTTTGCAAAAACTTTTGGGAATGCAATTTTCGAAGAAAAACTTTTGGGGCTTTAACTTTTGAGTGGTGACCTTTGGAGCTTTAACTTGCAGAACTCGGCGGAATCTGACTTCCAAAAAAATTTCGGGAGATCAATTTAAAAAAATTTTTGGGTACAATTTACGGGTGAACCTTTGGATACTTTGCAGAACGCGAATTCCGATTTTAAAAAAAAAATTTTGGGAATTATACATTTTGAGAGTGACCTTTGGAGTGAACTGACCTTTTAGAACTGACCGGCGAGAACTGCCGATTTCCAAAAAAAAACTTTTTGGGAATTATGAAATTTTCGAGGTGTGCCCTTTGGAGGGCTGAACTTTTGCAGAACTCCGGCGAGAACTGCGATTTTTGAAAAAAAA
>NW_027509437.1:0-27193 GCF_048541705.1 Temnothorax americanus | reverse complement strand
AGTGACTATTAGTGACTATTAGTGACTATTAGTGACTATTAGTGACTATTAGTGACTATTAGTGACTATTAGTGACTATTAGTGACTATTAGTGACTACTAGTGACTATTAGTGACTATTAGTGACTATTAGTGACTATTAGTGACTATTAGTGACTACTAGTGACTACTAGTGACTATTAGTGACTATTAGTGACTACTAGTGACTATTAGTGACTACTAGTGACTATTAGTGACTATTAGTGACTATTAGTGACTATTAGTGACTATTAGTGACTACTAGTGACTATTAGTGACTATTAGTGACTATTAGTGACTACTAGTGACTACTAGTGACTATTAGTGACTATTAGTGACTATTAGTGACTACTAGTGACTATTAGTGACTATTAGTGACTATTAGTGACTATTAGTGACTACTAGTGACTATTAGTGACTACTAGTGACTATTAGTGACTATTAGTGACTACTAGTGACTATTAGTGACTATTAGTGACTATTAGTGACTATTAGTGACTACTAGTGACTATTAGTGACTATTAGTGACTATTAGTGACTACTAGTGACTATTAGTGACTATTAGTGACTACTAGTGACTACTAGTGACTATTAGTGACTATTAGTGACTATTAGTGACTACTAGTGACTATTAGTGACTACTAGTGACTATTAGTGACTATTAGTGACTATTAGTGACTACTAGTGACTACTAGTGACTACTAGTGACTATTAGTGACTATTAGTGACTATTAGTGACTATTAGTGACTATTAGTGACTATTAGTGACTATTAGTGACTACTAGTGACTATTAGTGACTATTAGTGACTATTAGTGACTACTAGTGACTATTAGTGACTATTAGTGACTATTAGTGACTATTAGTGACTATTAGTGACTATTAGTGACTATTAGTGACTATTAGTGACTATTAGTGACTACTAGTGACTATTAGTGACTATTAGTGACTATTAGTGACTACTAGTGACTATTAGTGACTATTAGTGACTATTAGTGACTATTAGTGACTACTAGTGACTATTAGTGACTATTAGTGACTATTAGTGACTACTAGTGACTACTAGTGACTATTAGTGACTATACGTGACTATTAGTGACTATTAGTGACTATTAGTGACTATTAGTGACTATTAGTGACTATTAGTGACTATTAGTGACTACTAGTGACTACTAGTGACTATTAGTGACTATTAGTGACTATTAGTGACTATTAGTGACTATTAGTGACTACTAGTGACTACTAGTGACTATTAGTGACTATACGTGACTATTAGTGACTATTAGTGACTACTAGTGACTATTAGTGACTATACGTGACTATTAGTGACTATTAGTGACTATTAGTGACTACTAGTGACTATTAGTGACTATTAGTGACTATACGTGACTATTAGTGACTATTAGTGACTATTAGTGACTATTAGTGACTATTAGTGACTATTAGTGACTATTAGTGACTATTAGTGACTATACGTGACTATTAGTGACTATTAGTGACTATTAGTGACTACTAGTGACTATTAGTGACTATTAGTGACTATTAGTGACTATTAGTGACTATTAGTGACTATTAGTGACTATTAGTGACTATTAGTGACTATTAGTGACTACTAGTGACTACTAGTGACTATTAGTGACTATTAGTGACTACTAGTGACTATTAGTGACTATTAGTGACTATACGTGACTACTAGTGACTACTAGTGACTACTAGTGACTACTAGTGACTATTAGTGACTACTAGTGACTATTAGTGACTATTAGTGACTACTAGTGACTATTAGTGACTATTAGTGACTATTAGTGACTACTAGTGACTACTAGTGACTATTAGTGACTATTAGTGACTACTAGTGACTATTAGTGACTACTAGTGACTATTAGTGACTATTAGTGACTATTAGTGACTATTAGTGACTACTAGTGACTATTAGTGACTATTAGTGACTATTAGTGACTATTAGTGACTACTAGTGACTACTAGTGACTATTAGTGACTACTAGTGACTATTAGTGACTATTAGTGACTACTAGTGACTACTAGTGACTACTAGTGACTATTAGTGACTATTAGTGACTATTAGTGACTATTAGTGACTATTAGTGACTATTAGTGACTATTAGTGACTATTAGTGACTACTAGTGACTACTAGTGACTACTAGTGACTATACGTGACTACTAGTGACTATTAGTGACTACTAGTGACTATTAGTGACTATTAGTGACTATTAGTGACTATTAGTGACTACTAGTGACTACTAGTGACTACTAGTGACTATTAGTGACTATTAGTGACTACTAGTGACTACTAGTGACTATTAGTGACTATACGTGACTATTAGTGACTATTAGTGACTATTAGTGACTACTAGTGACTATTAGTGACTACTAGTGACTATTAGTGACTATTAGTGACTATTAGTGACTATTAGTGACTATTAGTGACTATTAGTGACTATTAGTGACTATTAGTGACTATTAGTGACTACTAGTGACTATTAGTGACTATTAGTGACTATTAGTGACTACTAGTGACTACTAGTGACTATTAGTGACTATTAGTGACTATTAGTGACTATTAGTGACTACTAGTGACTATTAGTGACTATTAGTGACTACTAGTGACTATTAGTGACTATTAGTGACTACTAGTGACTATTAGTGACTACTAGTGACTACTAGTGACTATTAGTGACTATTAGTGACTATTAGTGACTACTAGTGACTACTAGTGACTATTAGTGACTACTAGTGACTACTAGTGACTATTAGTGACTACTAGTGACTATTAGTGACTATTAGTGACTATTAGTGACTACTAGTGACTACTAGTGACTATTAGTGACTATTAGTGACTATTAGTGACTATTAGTGACTACTAGTGACTACTAGTGACTATTAGTGACTACTAGTGACTATTAGTGACTATTAGTGACTATTAGTGACTATTAGTGACTACTAGTGACTATTAGTGACTATTAGTGACTACTAGTGACTATTAGTGACTACTAGTGACTACTAGTGACTATTAGTGACTATTAGTGACTACTAGTGACTATTAGTGACTATTAGTGACTATTAGTGACTACTAGTGACTACTAGTGACTATTAGTGACTATTAGTGACTATTAGTGACTACTAGTGACTATTAGTGACTACTAGTGACTATTAGTGACTATTAGTGACTATTAGTGACTATTAGTGACTATTAGTGACTATTAGTGACTACTAGTGACTACTAGTGACTATTAGTGACTATTAGTGACTATTAGTGACTATTAGTGACTACTAGTGACTATTAGTGACTATTAGTGACTATTAGTGACTACTAGTGACTACTAGTGACTATTAGTGACTATTAGTGACTACTAGTGACTATTAGTGACTATTAGTGACTACTAGTGACTATTAGTGACTATTAGTGACTATTAGTGACTATTAGTGACTATTAGTGACTATTAGTGACTACTAGTGACTATTAGTGACTATACGTGACTATTAGTGACTATTAGTGACTATTAGTGACTATTAGTGACTATTAGTGACTACTAGTGACTACTAGTGACTATTAGTGACTATTAGTGACTACTAGTGACTACTAGTGACTATTAGTGACTATTAGTGACTATTAGTGACTATTAGTGACTACTAGTGACTATTAGTGACTATTAGTGACTATACGTGACTATTAGTGACTATTAGTGACTACTAGTGACTACTAGTGACTACTAGTGACTACTAGTGACTATTAGTGACTACTAGTGACTACTAGTGACTACTAGTGACTATTAGTGACTACTAGTGACTACTAGTGACTACTAGTGACTACTAGTGACTACTAGTGACTACTAGTGACTACTAGTGACTACTAGTGACTACTAGTGACTACTAGTGACTACTAGTGACTACTAGTGACTATACGTGACTATACGTGACTACTAGTGACTACTAGTGACTACTAGTGACTATACGTGACTATACGTGACTACTAGTGACTACTAGTGACTACTAGTGACTACTAGTGACTACTAGTGACTACTAGTGACTACTAGTGACTACTAGTGACTACTAGTGACTACTAGTGACTACTAGTGACTATTAGTGACTACTAGTGACTACTAGTGACTACTAGTGACTATACGTGACTACTAGTGACTATTAGTGACTACTAGTGACTACTAGTGACTACTAGTGACTATTAGTGACTATTAGTGACTACTAGTGACTACTAGTGACTACTAGTGACTACTAGTGACTATTAGTGACTATTAGTGACTATTAGTGACTATTAGTGACTATTAGTGACTATTAGTGACTATTAGTGACTATTAGTGACTATTAGTGACTATTAGTGACTATTAGTGACTATTAGTGACTATTAGTGACTATTAGTGACTACTAGTGACTACTAGTGACTACTAGTGACTATTAGTGACTATTAGTGACTATTAGTGACTATTAGTGACTACTAGTGACTATTAGTGACTATTAGTGACTATTAGTGACTACTAGTGACTACTAGTGACTACTAGTGACTATTAGTGACTACTAGTGACTATTAGTGACTACTAGTGACTATTAGTGACTACTAGTGACTATTAGTGACTACTAGTGACTACTAGTGACTACTAGTGACTATTAGTGACTATTAGTGACTACTAGTGACTATTAGTGACTATTAGTGACTACTAGTGACTACTAGTGACTATTAGTGACTATACGTGACTATTAGTGACTATTAGTGACTATTAGTGACTATACGTGACTATTAGTGACTATTAGTGACTATTAGTGACTATTAGTGACTATTAGTGACTATTAGTGACTATTAGTGACTATTAGTGACTATACGTGACTATTAGTGACTATTAGTGACTATTAGTGACTATTAGTGACTATTAGTGACTATTAGTGACTATTAGTGACTATTAGTGACTATTAGTGACTATTAGTGACTATTAGTGACTATTAGTGACTATACGTGACTATACGTGACTATTAGTGACTATTAGTGACTATTAGTGACTATTAGTGACTATTAGTGACTATTAGTGACTATTAGTGACTATTAGTGACTATTAGTGACTATTAGTGACTATACGTGACTATTAGTGACTATTAGTGACTATTAGTGACTATTAGTGACTATTAGTGACTATTAGTGACTACTAGTGACTATTAGTGACTACTAGTGACTATTAGTGACTATTAGTGACTATTAGTGACTATTAGTGACTATTAGTGACTATTAGTGACTACTAGTGACTATTAGTGACTATTAGTGACTATTAGTGACTATTAGTGACTATTAGTGACTATTAGTGACTATTAGTGACTACTAGTGACTATTAGTGACTATTAGTGACTATTAGTGACTATTAGTGACTATTAGTGACTATTAGTGACTATACGTGACTATTAGTGACTATTAGTGACTATTAGTGACTATTAGTGACTATTAGTGACTATTAGTGACTATACGTGACTATTAGTGACTATTAGTGACTATTAGTGACTATTAGTGACTATTAGTGACTATACGTGACTATTAGTGACTATTAGTGACTATTAGTGACTATTAGTGACTACTAGTGACTATTAGTGACTATTAGTGACTATTAGTGACTACTAGTGACTACTAGTGACTATTAGTGACTATTAGTGACTACTAGTGACTATTAGTGACTATTAGTGACTATTAGTGACTACTAGTGACTACTAGTGACTATTAGTGACTATTAGTGACTATTAGTGACTATTAGTGACTATTAGTGACTATTAGTGACTATTAGTGACTATTAGTGACTATTAGTGACTACTAGTGACTACTAGTGACTATTAGTGACTATTAGTGACTATTAGTGACTATTAGTGACTATTAGTGACTATTAGTGACTATTAGTGACTATTAGTGACTATTAGTGACTATTAGTGACTATTAGTGACTATTAGTGACTATTAGTGACTACTAGTGACTATTAGTGACTATTAGTGACTATTAGTGACTATACGTGACTATTAGTGACTATTAGTGACTATTAGTGACTATACGTGACTATACGTGACTATTAGTGACTATTAGTGACTATTAGTGACTATTAGTGACTATTAGTGACTATTAGTGACTATTAGTGACTACTAGTGACTACTAGTGACTATTAGTGACTATTAGTGACTATTAGTGACTACTAGTGACTACTAGTGACTATTAGTGACTATTAGTGACTACTAGTGACTATTAGTGACTATTAGTGACTACTAGTGACTACTAGTGACTATTAGTGACTACTAGTGACTATTAGTGACTATTAGTGACTACTAGTGACTATTAGTGACTATTAGTGACTATTAGTGACTATTAGTGACTATTAGTGACTATTAGTGACTATTAGTGACTACTAGTGACTATTAGTGACTACTAGTGACTATTAGTGACTATTAGTGACTACTAGTGACTATTAGTGACTACTAGTGACTACTAGTGACTATTAGTGACTATTAGTGACTACTAGTGACTATTAGTGACTATTAGTGACTATTAGTGACTACTAGTGACTATTAGTGACTATTAGTGACTACTAGTGACTACTAGTGACTATTAGTGACTACTAGTGACTATTAGTGACTATTAGTGACTATTAGTGACTATTAGTGACTATTAGTGACTATTAGTGACTATTAGTGACTATTAGTGACTACTAGTGACTATTAGTGACTACTAGTGACTACTAGTGACTACTAGTGACTACTAGTGACTATTAGTGACTATTAGTGACTATTAGTGACTATTAGTGACTACTAGTGACTACTAGTGACTATTAGTGACTATACGTGACTACTAGTGACTATTAGTGACTACTAGTGACTATTAGTGACTATTAGTGACTATTAGTGACTACTAGTGACTACTAGTGACTATTAGTGACTATTAGTGACTATTAGTGACTATTAGTGACTACTAGTGACTATTAGTGACTATTAGTGACTATTAGTGACTACTAGTGACTATTAGTGACTATTAGTGACTATTAGTGACTATTAGTGACTACTAGTGACTACTAGTGACTATTAGTGACTATTAGTGACTATTAGTGACTATTAGTGACTATTAGTGACTATTAGTGACTATTAGTGACTATTAGTGACTATTAGTGACTATTAGTGACTATTAGTGACTATTAGTGACTATTAGTGACTATTAGTGACTATTAGTGACTATTAGTGACTATTAGTGAAGTGACTATTAGTGACTATTAGTGACTATTAGTGACTATTAGTGACTATTAGTGACTATTAGTGACTATTAGTGACTATTAGTGACTATTAGTGACTATTAGTGACTATTAGTGACTATTAGTGACTATTAGTGACTATTAGTGACTATTAGTGACTATTAGTGACTATTAGTGACTATTAGTGACTATTAGTGACTATTAGTGACTACTAGTGACTATTAGTGACTATTAGTGACTATTAGTGACTATTAGTGACTATTAGTGACTATTAGTGACTATTAGTGACTATTAGTGACTATTAGTGACTATTAGTGACTATTAGTGACTATTAGTGACTATTAGTGACTATTAGTGACTAATAGTCACTAATAGTCACTAATAGTCACTAATAGTCACTAATAGTCACTAATAGTCACTAATAGTCACTAATAGTCACTAATAGTCACTAATAGTCACTAGTAGTCACTAGTAGTCACTAGTAGTCACTAATAGTCACTAATAGTCACTAATAGTCACTAATAGTCACTAATAGTCACTAATAGTCACTAATAGTCACTAATAGTCACTAGTAGTCACTAATAGTCACTAGTAGTCACTAATAGTCACTAATAGTCACTAGTAGTCACTAATAGTCACTAGTAGTCACTAATAGTCACTAGTAGTCACTAATAGTCACTAGTAGTCACTAGTAGTCACTAGTAGTCACTAATAGTCACTAGTAGTCACTAATAGTCACTAGTAGTCACTAATAGTCACTAATAGTCACTAGTAGTCACTAGTAGTCACTAATAGTCACTAATAGTCACTAGTAGTCACTAGTAGTCACTAATAGTCACTAGTAGTCACTAGTAGTCACTAGTAGTCACTAATAGTCACTAGTAGTCACTAGTAGTCACTAGTAGTCACTAGTAGTCACTAATAGTCACTAATAGTCACTAGTAGTCACTAATAGTCACTAGTAGTCACTAGTAGTCACTAGTCACTAGTAGTCACTAGTAGTCACTAGTAGTCACTAGTAGTCACTAATAGTCACTAGTAGTCACTAGTAGTCACTAGTAGTCACTAGTAGTCACTAATAGTCACTAATAGTCACTAGTAGTCACTAGTAGTCACTAGTAGTCACTAGTAGTCACTAGTAGTCACTAATAGTCACTAATAGTCACTAATAGTCACTAGTAGTCACTAGTAGTCACTAATAGTCACTAGTAGTCACTAGTAGTCACTAATAGTCACTAGTAGTCACTAGTAGTCACTAGTAGTCACTAATAGTCACTAGTAGTCACTAGTAGTCACTAGTAGTCACTAGTAGTCACTAATAGTCACTAATAGTCACTAGTAGTCACTAGTAGTCACTAGTAGTCACTAGTAGTCACTAGTAGTCACTAGTAGTCACTAGTAGTCACTAGTAGTCACTAATAGTCACTAGTAGTCACTAGTAGTCACTAGTAGTCACTAGTAGTCACTAGTAGTCACTAATAGTCACTAATAGTCACTAATAGTCACTAGTAGTCACTAGTAGTCACTAGTAGTCACTAATAGTCACTAGTAGTCACTAATAGTCACTAGTAGTCACTAATAGTCACTAGTAGTCACTAATAGTCACTAGTAGTCACTAGTAGTCACTAATAGTCACTAGTAGTCACTAGTAGTCACTAATAGTCACTAGTAGTCACTAATAGTCACTAGTAGTCACTAGTAGTCACTAATAGTCACTAGTAGTCACTAGTAGTCACTAGTAGTCACTAGTAGTCACTAATAGTCACTAGTAGTCACTAGTAGTCACTAGTAGTCACTAGTAGTCACTAATAGTCACTAGTAGTCACTAGTAGTCACTAGTAGTCACTAGTAGTCACTAGTAGTCACTAGTAGTCACTAATAGTCACTAGTAGTCACTAGTAGTCACTAATAGTCACTAATAGTCACTAGTAGTCACTAGTAGTCACTAATAGTCACTAGTAGTCACTAATAGTCACTAGTAGTCACTAGTAGTCACTAGTAGTCACTAATAGTCACTAGTAGTCACTAGTAGTCACTAGTAGTCACTAATAGTCACTAGTAGTCACTAGTAGTCACTAGTAGTCACTAGTAGTCACTAGTAGTCACTAATAGTCACTAGTAGTCACTAGTAGTCACTAGTAGTCACTAGTAGTCACTAGTAGTCACTAATAGTCACTAGTAGTCACTAGTAGTCACTAGTAGTCACTAGTAGTCACTAGTAGTCACTAGTAGTCACTAGTAGTCACTAGTAGTCACTAATAGTCACTAGTAGTCACTAGTAGTCACTAGTAGTCACTAGTAGTCACTAGTAGTCACTAGTAGTCACTAGTAGTCACTAGTAGTCACTAGTAGTCACTAATAGTCACTAGTAGTCACTAGTAGTCACTAGTAGTCACTAGTAGTCACTAATAGTCACTAGTAGTCACTAGTAGTCACTAGTAGTCACTAGTAGTCACTAGTAGTCACTAGTAGTCACTAGTAGTCACTAGTAGTCACTAGTAGTCACTAATAGTCACTAGTAGTCACTAGTAGTCACTAGTAGTCACTAGTAGTCACTAGTAGTCACTAGTAGTCACTAGTAGTCACTAATAGTCACTAGTAGTCACTAGTAGTCACTAATAGTCACTAGTAGTCACTAGTAGTCACTAGTAGTCACTAGTAGTCACTAGTAGTCACTAATAGTCACTAGTAGTCACTAGTAGTCACTAGTAGTCACTAGTAGTCACTAGTAGTCACTAATAGTCACTAGTAGTCACTAGTAGTCACTAGTAGTCACTAATAGTCACTAGTAGTCACTAGTAGTCACTAGTAGTCACTAGTAGTCACTAATAGTCACTAGTAGTCACTAATAGTCACTAGTAGTCACTAGTAGTCACTAGTAGTCACTAATAGTCACTAGTAGTCACTAGTAGTCACTAGTAGTCACTAATAGTCACTAATAGTCACTAGTAGTCACTAGTAGTCACTAGTAGTCACTAGTAGTCACTAATAGTCACTAGTAGTCACTAGTAGTCACTAGTAGTCACTAATAGTCACTAATAGTCACTAGTAGTCACTAGTAGTCACTAATAGTCACTAGTAGTCACTAATAGTCACTAGTAGTCACTAGTAGTCACTAGTAGTCACTAATAGTCACTAGTAGTCACTAGTAGTCACTAATAGTCACTAGTAGTCACTAATAGTCACTAATAGTCACTAGTAGTCACTAATAGTCACTAATAGTCACTAGTAGTCACTAGTAGTCACTAGTAGTCACTAATAGTCACTAATAGTCACTAGTAGTCACTAGTAGTCACTAGTAGTCACTAATAGTCACTAATAGTCACTAGTAGTCACTAGTAGTCACTAGTAGTCACTAGTAGTCACTAATAGTCACTAATAGTCACTAGTAGTCACTAGTAGTCACTAGTAGTCACTAGTAGTCACTAATAGTCACTAGTAGTCACTAGTAGTCACTAATAGTCACTAGTAGTCACTAATAGTCACTAGTAGTCACTAATAGTCACTAGTAGTCACTAGTAGTCACTAGTAGTCACTAGTAGTCACTAGTAGTCACTAATAGTCACTAGTAGTCACTAGTAGTCACTAGTAGTCACTAGTAGTCACTAGTAGTCACTAATAGTCACTAGTAGTCACTAGTAGTCACTAGTAGTCACTAGTAGTCACTAGTAGTCACTAATAGTCACTAGTAGTCACTAGTAGTCACTAGTAGTCACTAGTAGTCACTAATAGTCACTAGTAGTCACTAGTAGTCACTAGTAGTCACTAATAGTCACTAGTAGTCACTAGTAGTCACTAGTAGTCACTAGTAGTCACTAATAGTCACTAGTAGTCACTAGTAGTCACTAGTAGTCACTAGTAGTCACTAATAGTCACTAGTAGTCACTAGTAGTCACTAGTAGTCACTAGTAGTCACTAGTAGTCACTAGTAGTCACTAGTAGTCACTAGTAGTCACTAGTAGTCACTAGTAGTCACTAATAGTCACTAATAGTCACTAGTAGTCACTAGTAGTCACTAATAGTCACTAGTAGTCACTAGTAGTCACTAGTAGTCACTAATAGTCACTAGTAGTCACTAATAGTCACTAGTAGTCACTAATAGTCACTAGTAGTCACTAATAGTCACTAGTAGTCACTAGTAGTCACTAGTAGTCACTAGTAGTCACTAGTAGTCACTAGTAGTCACTAGTAGTCACTAATAGTCACTAGTAGTCACTAATAGTCACTAGTAGTCACTAGTAGTCACTAGTAGTCACTAATAGTCACTAGTAGTCACTAGTAGTCACTAGTAGTCACTAATAGTCACTAGTAGTCACTAGTAGTCACTAGTAGTCACTAGTAGTCACTAGTAGTCACTAATAGTCACTAGTAGTCACTAGTAGTCACTAATAGTCACTAGTAGTCACTAATAGTCACTAGTAGTCACTAGTAGTCACTAGTAGTCACTAGTAGTCACTAGTAGTCACTAATAGTCACTAGTAGTCACTAGTAGTCACTAGTAGTCACTAATAGTCACTAGTAGTCACTAGTAGTCACTAGTAGTCACTAGTAGTCACTAGTAGTCACTAGTAGTCACTAGTAGTCACTAGTAGTCACTAATAGTCACTAGTAGTCACTAGTAGTCACTAGTAGTCACTAGTAGTCACTAGTAGTCACTAATAGTCACTAGTAGTCACTAGTAGTCACTAATAGTCACTAATAGTCACTAGTAGTCACTAGTAGTCACTAGTAGTCACTAATAGTCACTAGTAGTCACTAGTAGTCACTAATAGTCACTAGTAGTCACTAATAGTCACTAGTAGTCACTAGTAGTCACTAATAGTCACTAGTAGTCACTAATAGTCACTAGTAGTCACTAGTAGTCACTAGTAGTCACTAATAGTCACTAATAGTCACTAGTAGTCACTAGTAGTCACTAGTAGTCACTAGTAGTCACTAATAGTCACTAATAGTCACTAGTAGTCACTAGTAGTCACTAGTAGTCACTAATAGTCACTAATAGTCACTAATAGTCACTAGTAGTCACTAGTAGTCACTAGTAGTCACTAATAGTCACTAGTAGTCACTAATAGTCACTAGTAGTCACTAGTAGTCACTAATAGTCACTAGTAGTCACTAATAGTCACTAGTAGTCACTAATAGTCACTAGTAGTCACTAATAGTCACTAATAGTCACTAGTAGTCACTAGTAGTCACTAGTAGTCACTAGTAGTCACTAATAGTCACTAATAGTCACTAGTAGTCACTAGTAGTCACTAGTAGTCACTAGTAGTCACTAATAGTCACTAATAGTCACTAGTAGTCACTAATAGTCACTAATAGTCACTAATAGTCACTAGTAGTCACTAGTAGTCACTAGTAGTCACTAGTAGTCACTAATAGTCACTAATAGTCACTAGTAGTCACTAATAGTCACTAGTAGTCACTAATAGTCACTAATAGTCACTAATAGTCACTAATAGTCACTAGTAGTCACTAGTAGTCACTAGTAGTCACTAATAGTCACTAGTAGTCACTAGTAGTCACTAGTAGTCACTAATAGTCACTAATAGTCACTAGTAGTCACTAGTAGTCACTAGTAGTCACTAGTAGTCACTAATAGTCACTAGTAGTCACTAGTAGTCACTAATAGTCACTAGTAGTCACTAGTAGTCACTAATAGTCACTAATAGTCACTAGTAGTCACTAATAGTCACTAGTAGTCACTAGTAGTCACTAATAGTCACTAATAGTCACTAATAGTCACTAGTAGTCACTAGTAGTCACTAGTAGTCACTAGTAGTCACTAGTAGTCACTAATAGTCACTAGTAGTCACTAGTAGTCACTAATAGTCACTAGTAGTCACTAGTAGTCACTAGTAGTCACTAGTAGTCACTAATAGTCACTAATAGTCACTAGTAGTCACTAGTAGTCACTAATAGTCACTAATAGTCACTAGTAGTCACTAGTAGTCACTAATAGTCACTAATAGTCACTAATAGTCACTAGTAGTCACTAATAGTCACTAGTAGTCACTAATAGTCACTAATAGTCACTAGTAGTCACTAGTAGTCACTAGTAGTCACTAGTAGTCACTAATAGTCACTAGTAGTCACTAATAGTCACTAGTAGTCACTAATAGTCACTAGTAGTCACTAATAGTCACTAATAGTCACTAGTAGTCACTAGTAGTCACTAATAGTCACTAATAGTCACTAGTAGTCACTAGTAGTCACTAGTAGTCACTAGTAGTCACTAATAGTCACTAGTAGTCACTAGTAGTCACTAGTAGTCACTAATAGTCACTAATAGTCACTAATAGTCACTAGTAGTCACTAGTAGTCACTAGTAGTCACTAATAGTCACTAGTAGTCACTAGTAGTCACTAATAGTCACTAGTAGTCACTAATAGTCACTAATAGTCACTAGTAGTCACTAGTAGTCACTAGTAGTCACTAGTAGTCACTAATAGTCACTAATAGTCACTAGTAGTCACTAGTAGTCACTAGTAGTCACTAATAGTCACTAGTAGTCACTAGTAGTCACTAGTAGTCACTAATAGTCACTAATAGTCACTAGTAGTCACTAGTAGTCACTAGTAGTCACTAATAGTCACTAGTAGTCACTAGTAGTCACTAGTAGTCACTAGTAGTCACTAATAGTCACTAGTAGTCACTAGTAGTCACTAATAGTCACTAGTAGTCACTAATAGTCACTAGTAGTCACTAGTAGTCACTAATAGTCACTAGTAGTCACTAATAGTCACTAGTAGTCACTAGTAGTCACTAATAGTCACTAGTAGTCACTAGTAGTCACTAATAGTCACTAATAGTCACTAGTAGTCACTAATAGTCACTAGTAGTCACTAGTAGTCACTAGTAGTCACTAATAGTCACTAGTAGTCACTAGTAGTCACTAGTAGTCACTAATAGTCACTAGTAGTCACTAATAGTCACTAGTAGTCACTAGTAGTCACTAGTAGTCACTAATAGTCACTAGTAGTCACTAATAGTCACTAATAGTCACTAGTAGTCACTAGTAGTCACTAGTAGTCACTAGTAGTCACTAGTAGTCACTAATAGTCACTAGTAGTCACTAGTAGTCACTAATAGTCACTAGTAGTCACTAGTAGTCACTAGTAGTCACTAATAGTCACTAGTAGTCACTAGTAGTCACTAGTAGTCACTAATAGTCACTAATAGTCACTAGTAGTCACTAGTAGTCACTAATAGTCACTAATAGTCACTAGTAGTCACTAATAGTCACTAGTAGTCACTAGTAGTCACTAGTAGTCACTAGTAGTCACTAATAGTCACTAGTAGTCACTAGTAGTCACTAGTAGTCACTAATAGTCACTAGTAGTCACTAGTAGTCACTAGTAGTCACTAGTAGTCACTAGTAGTCACTAGTAGTCACTAGTAGTCACTAGTAGTCACTAATAGTCACTAGTAGTCACTAGTAGTCACTAATAGTCACTAATAGTCACTAGTAGTCACTAGTAGTCACTAGTAGTCACTAATAGTCACTAGTAGTCACTAGTAGTCACTAATAGTCACTAGTAGTCACTAATAGTCACTAGTAGTCACTAGTAGTCACTAATAGTCACTAGTAGTCACTAGTAGTCACTAGTAGTCACTAATAGTCACTAGTAGTCACTAGTAGTCACTAGTAGTCACTAGTAGTCACTAGTAGTCACTAATAGTCACTAGTAGTCACTAGTAGTCACTAATAGTCACTAGTAGTCACTAGTAGTCACTAGTAGTCACTAGTAGTCACTAGTAGTCACTAATAGTCACTAGTAGTCACTAGTAGTCACTAGTAGTCACTAGTAGTCACTAGTAGTCACTAATAGTCACTAGTAGTCACTAGTAGTCACTAGTAGTCACTAGTAGTCACTAATAGTCACTAGTAGTCACTAGTAGTCACTAGTAGTCACTAATAGTCACTAGTAGTCACTAGTAGTCACTAATAGTCACTAGTAGTCACTAGTAGTCACTAGTAGTCACTAGTAGTCACTAATAGTCACTAGTAGTCACTAGTAGTCACTAATAGTCACTAGTAGTCACTAGTAGTCACTAGTAGTCACTAGTAGTCACTAATAGTCACTAGTAGTCACTAGTAGTCACTAGTAGTCACTAGTAGTCACTAATAGTCACTAGTAGTCACTAGTAGTCACTAGTAGTCACTAATAGTCACTAGTAGTCACTAATAGTCACTAGTAGTCACTAGTAGTCACTAGTAGTCACTAGTAGTCACTAATAGTCACTAGTAGTCACTAGTAGTCACTAGTAGTCACTAGTAGTCACTAGTAGTCACTAATAGTCACTAGTAGTCACTAGTAGTCACTAGTAGTCACTAGTAGTCACTAGTAGTCACTAGTAGTCACTAGTAGTCACTAGTAGTCACTAGTAGTCACTAGTAGTCACTAGTAGTCACTAATAGTCACTAGTAGTCACTAGTAGTCACTAGTAGTCACTAGTAGTCACTAATAGTCACTAGTAGTCACTAATAGTCACTAGTAGTCACTAATAGTCACTAGTAGTCACTAGTAGTCACTAGTAGTCACTAATAGTCACTAGTAGTCACTAGTAGTCACTAATAGTCACTAGTAGTCACTAGTAGTCACTAGTAGTCACTAATAGTCACTAATAGTCACTAGTAGTCACTAGTAGTCACTAGTAGTCACTAGTAGTCACTAGTAGTCACTAATAGTCACTAGTAGTCACTAGTAGTCACTAGTAGTCACTAGTAGTCACTAGTAGTCACTAGTAGTCACTAATAGTCACTAGTAGTCACTAGTAGTCACTAATAGTCACTAGTAGTCACTAATAGTCACTAGTAGTCACTAGTAGTCACTAATAGTCACTAGTAGTCACTAATAGTCACTAGTAGTCACTAGTAGTCACTAGTAGTCACTAATAGTCACTAATAGTCACTAGTAGTCACTAGTAGTCACTAGTAGTCACTAGTAGTCACTAGTAGTCACTAGTAGTCACTAGTAGTCACTAGTAGTCACTAGTAGTCACTAGTAGTCACTAGTAGTCACTAGTAGTCACTAGTAGTCACTAATAGTCACTAGTAGTCACTAGTAGTCACTAGTAGTCACTAGTAGTCACTAGTAGTCACTAATAGTCACTAGTAGTCACTAGTAGTCACTAGTAGTCACTAATAGTCACTAATAGTCACTAGTAGTCACTAGTAGTCACTAATAGTCACTAGTAGTCACTAGTAGTCACTAGTAGTCACTAATAGTCACTAGTAGTCACTAGTAGTCACTAGTAGTCACTAGTAGTCACTAATAGTCACTAGTAGTCACTAATAGTCACTAGTAGTCACTAGTAGTCACTAATAGTCACTAATAGTCACTAGTAGTCACTAATAGTCACTAGTAGTCACTAGTAGTCACTAGTAGTCACTAGTAGTCACTAGTAGTCACTAGTAGTCACTAGTAGTCACTAATAGTCACTAGTAGTCACTAATAGTCACTAATAGTCACTAGTAGTCACTAGTAGTCACTAGTAGTCACTAATAGTCACTAATAGTCACTAATAGTCACTAATAGTCACTAGTAGTCACTAATAGTCACTAGTAGTCACTAATAGTCACTAGTAGTCACTAGTAGTCACTAGTAGTCACTAGTAGTCACTAATAGTCACTAATAGTCACTAGTAGTCACTAGTAGTCACTAGTAGTCACTAGTAGTCACTAGTAGTCACTAGTAGTCACTAGTAGTCACTAATAGTCACTAATAGTCACTAGTAGTCACTAGTAGTCACTAGTAGTCACTAGTAGTCACTAATAGTCACTAATAGTCACTAGTAGTCACTAGTAGTCACTAGTAGTCACTAGTAGTCACTAATAGTCACTAATAGTCACTAGTAGTCACTAGTAGTCACTAGTAGTCACTAGTAGTCACTAATAGTCACTAGTAGTCACTAGTAGTCACTAGTAGT
The DNA here is from genome assembly GCF_048541705.1 of Temnothorax americanus. NCBI lineage: Eukaryota > Metazoa > Arthropoda > Insecta > Hymenoptera > Formicidae > Temnothorax > Temnothorax americanus. The sequence goes on along the minus strand of NW_027509437.1, from coordinate 10,008 downwards.
CACTAATAGTCACTAATAGTCACTAGTAGTCACTAGTAGTCACTAATAGTCACTAGTAGTCACTAATAGTCACTAGTAGTCACTAGTAGTCACTAGTAGTCACTAGTAGTCACTAATAGTCACTAATAGTCACTAGTAGTCACTAGTAGTCACTAATAGTCACTAGTAGTCACTAATAGTCACTAATAGTCACTAGTAGTCACTAGTAGTCACTAGTAGTCACTAATAGTCACTAGTAGTCACTAGTAGTCACTAGTAGTCACTAGTAGTCACTAGTAGTCACTAATAGTCACTAGTAGTCACTAATAGTCACTAGTAGTCACTAGTAGTCACTAATAGTCACTAATAGTCACTAGTAGTCACTAATAGTCACTAGTAGTCACTAATAGTCACTAGTAGTCACTAATAGTCACTAGTAGTCACTAATAGTCACTAATAGTCACTAATAGTCACTAGTAGTCACTAATAGTCACTAATAGTCACTAGTAGTCACTAGTAGTCACTAATAGTCACTAGTAGTCACGTATAGTCACTAGTAGTCACTAGTAGTCACTAATAGTCACTAGTAGTCACTAGTAGTCACTAGTAGTCACTAGTAGTCACTAATAGTCACTAATAGTCACTAGTAGTCACTAGTAGTCACTAGTAGTCACTAATAGTCACTAGTAGTCACTAATAGTCACTAGTAGTCACTAGTAGTCACTAGTAGTCACTAGTAGTCACTAATAGTCACTAATAGTCACTAGTAGTCACTAGTAGTCACTAGTAGTCACTAATAGTCACTAATAGTCACTAGTAGTCACTAGTAGTCACTAATAGTCACTAATAGTCACTAGTAGTCACTAGTAGTCACTAGTAGTCACTAATAGTCACTAGTAGTCACTAGTAGTCACTAGTAGTCACTAGTAGTCACTAATAGTCACTAATAGTCACTAATAGTCACTAGTAGTCACTAATAGTCACTAGTAGTCACTAGTAGTCACTAGTAGTCACTAATAGTCACTAATAGTCACTAGTAGTCACTAATAGTCACTAATAGTCACTAATAGTCACTAGTAGTCACTAGTAGTCACTAGTAGTCACTAGTAGTCACTAGTAGTCACTAGTAGTCACTAATAGTCACTAGTAGTCACTAGTAGTCACTAGTAGTCACTAATAGTCACTAGTAGTCACTAGTAGTCACTAGTAGTCACTAATAGTCACTAATAGTCACTAGTAGTCACTAGTAGTCACTAGTAGTCACTAGTAGTCACTAATAGTCACGTATAGTCACTAGTAGTCACTAATAGTCACTAGTAGTCACTAATAGTCACTAGTAGTCACTAGTAGTCACTAGTAGTCACTAGTAGTCACTAGTAGTCACTAGTAGTCACTAATAGTCACTAATAGTCACTAATAGTCACTAATAGTCACTAGTAGTCACTAGTAGTCACTAATAGTCACTAATAGTCACTAGTAGTCACTAGTAGTCACTAATAGTCACTAGTAGTCACTAATAGTCACTAGTAGTCACTAATAGTCACTAGTAGTCACTAGTAGTCACTAGTAGTCACTAGTAGTCACTAATAGTCACTAGTAGTCACTAGTAGTCACTAGTAGTCACTAGTAGTCACTAGTAGTCACTAGTAGTCACTAGTAGTCACTAATAGTCACTAGTAGTCACTAGTAGTCACTAGTAGTCACTAATAGTCACTAGTAGTCACTAGTAGTCACTAGTAGTCACTAGTAGTCACTAGTAGTCACTAGTAGTCACTAGTAGTCACTAGTAGTCACTAATAGTCACTAGTAGTCACTAGTAGTCACTAGTAGTCACTAGTAGTCACTAATAGTCACTAATAGTCACTAGTAGTCACTAGTAGTCACTAATAGTCACTAGTAGTCACTAATAGTCACTAGTAGTCACTAATAGTCACTAATAGTCACTAGTAGTCACTAATAGTCACTAATAGTCACTAGTAGTCACTAATAGTCACTAGTAGTCACTAGTAGTCACTAGTAGTCACTAATAGTCACTAGTAGTCACTAGTAGTCACTAGTAGTCACTAATAGTCACTAGTAGTCACTAGTAGTCACTAATAGTCACTAATAGTCACTAATAGTCACTAGTAGTCACTAGTAGTCACTAATAGTCACTAATAGTCACTAATAGTCACTAATAGTCACTAGTAGTCACTAATAGTCACTAGTAGTCACTAATAGTCACTAGTAGTCACTAGTAGTCACTAATAGTCACTAATAGTCACTAGTAGTCACTAGTAGTCACTAGTAGTCACTAATAGTCACTAATAGTCACTAGTAGTCACTAATAGTCACTAGTAGTCACTAGTAGTCACTAATAGTCACTAGTAGTCACTAGTAGTCACTAGTAGTCACTAGTAGTCACTAATAGTCACTAATAGTCACTAGTAGTCACTAGTAGTCACTAGTAGTCACTAGTAGTCACTAATAGTCACTAATAGTCACTAGTAGTCACTAGTAGTCACTAGTAGTCACTAGTAGTCACTAGTAGTCACTAGTAGTCACTAGTAGTCACTAGTAGTCACTAATAGTCACTAATAGTCACTAGTAGTCACTAATAGTCACTAGTAGTCACTAATAGTCACTAATAGTCACTAGTAGTCACTAATAGTCACTAGTAGTCACTAATAGTCACTAGTAGTCACTAATAGTCACTAATAGTCACTAGTAGTCACTAATAGTCACTAATAGTCACTAGTAGTCACTAATAGTCACTAGTAGTCACTAATAGTCACTAGTAGTCACTAATAGTCACTAATAGTCACTAATAGTCACTAATAGTCACTAATAGTCACTAGTAGTCACTAGTAGTCACTAATAGTCACTAATAGTCACTAGTAGTCACTAGTAGTCACTAATAGTCACTAGTAGTCACTAATAGTCACTAATAGTCACTAGTAGTCACTAATAGTCACTAATAGTCACTAGTAGTCACTAGTAGTCACTAATAGTCACTAATAGTCACTAGTAGTCACTAGTAGTCACTAATAGTCACTAATAGTCACTAATAGTCACTAATAGTCACTAGTAGTCACTAGTAGTCACTAGTAGTCACTAGTAGTCACTAGTAGTCACTAATAGTCACTAGTAGTCACTAATAGTCACTAGTAGTCACTAGTAGTCACTAATAGTCACTAATAGTCACTAGTAGTCACTAGTAGTCACTAGTAGTCACTAATAGTCACTAATAGTCACTAGTAGTCACTAATAGTCACTAGTAGTCACTAGTAGTCACTAATAGTCACTAGTAGTCACTAGTAGTCACTAGTAGTCACTAGTAGTCACTAATAGTCACTAGTAGTCACTAATAGTCACTAGTAGTCACTAGTAGTCACTAATAGTCACTAGTAGTCACTAGTAGTCACTAATAGTCACTAGTAGTCACTAGTAGTCACTAGTAGTCACTAGTAGTCACTAATAGTCACTAGTAGTCACTAGTAGTCACTAATAGTCACTAGTAGTCACTAGTAGTCACTAGTAGTCACTAGTAGTCACTAGTAGTCACTAGTAGTCACTAATAGTCACTAGTAGTCACTAATAGTCACTAGTAGTCACTAGTAGTCACTAGTAGTCACTAATAGTCACTAGTAGTCACTAGTAGTCACTAATAGTCACTAATAGTCACTAGTAGTCACTAGTAGTCACTAGTAGTCACTAGTAGTCACTAATAGTCACTAATAGTCACTAGTAGTCACTAGTAGTCACTAGTAGTCACTAATAGTCACTAATAGTCACTAATAGTCACTAGTAGTCACTAGTAGTCACTAATAGTCACTAATAGTCACTAATAGTCACTAGTAGTCACTAGTAGTCACTAGTAGTCACTAATAGTCACTAGTAGTCACTAGTAGTCACTAGTAGTCACTAGTAGTCACTAATAGTCACTAATAGTCACTAGTAGTCACTAATAGTCACTAGTAGTCACTAGTAGTCACTAATAGTCACTAGTAGTCACTAGTAGTCACTAGTAGTCACTAATAGTCACTAGTAGTCACTAATAGTCACTAATAGTCACTAGTAGTCACTAATAGTCACTAATAGTCACTAGTAGTCACTAGTAGTCACTAGTAGTCACTAATAGTCACTAATAGTCACTAATAGTCACTAATAGTCACTAATAGTCACTAATAGTCACTAATAGTCACTAATAGTCACTAATAGTCACTAATAGTCACTAATAAGATTATTTTCCCAAATTGGGGTTCACTAAATAGTTCCAAATTTTGGGCCCACTTTTAGTTTTTCAAATTTTAAGTACTTTTTAAACAAATTTAGGCCCATTTAGAGTCACAAAAATTGTCATTAATTGGGTTTTCACTGGGTATTTCCAAAAATTAAGGTCAACAAATTGGGTCAAAAATTAAGCCCCAAATGGGTTCACATTTGGGGTTAACAGTATTTCCCCCACTGGGTGGGGTCCTAAAAGGTCCCAAAATGGTTTTCCAAACCCTAATGGGGTTCAATTTTAAAATATTTTCCCTATTTAGTCAAAATTTAGTCATTTTTAATGCCCCCAAACTGGGTTAAAAAAGGAAAAATAGTAGTAAACAAATTTGGGCCCCAATAGGCCCCAATTTAAATACCCCCCCCACTTAATGTCAATTTAATTAAGTCCTAGTGGGTAAACTAGTATTTTTCCCCTTAGTGGGCCCCCAAAAAAATTAGTAAACAAAATTTGGGTCACTAGGGGGGCATAGTAGTCCAATTAATGGGTTTTTCACAACCCTTTTTAAAGGGGCCCAATGAGTCCAAACTGGGTAGTTAAATTTAAGGGGGGCCCACAAATGGTTCCCCATTTAAATTTAGCCCACTAATGGGTTAAAACTATTATTTAAACCTTGGTAGCCCCAACTAAGTATTTCCCACAAATTTAATTTTCCCACTATTGGGTAAATTTATTTGGGGTCATTTAGGGGGCAAATTGTAGGCCCCAACTGTAGCCCCCACAAATAGCCCAACTAGTAAAGGTCACTATGGGAAACTATTTTGGGTTCCCCAATTTAATCGGGCCCCCCAATTTTAAATTATTTAAACTTTAGCATTTTAGTATTTCATTTTAGGTTATTTAAATGGTGGGGCCAAAAATAAAATTTTGGGTTCCACTAAACATTGGGGTTCAACTATTTTTATTTTTCCCAACCTATTTTTTAGCCCCAAAAATTTTTTTTGGGGGGTTTTTCCAATTTTAATTTTTTTATTTCCACTATAAAAGGTAATAAAATAGGTCCAACCAATAGTTTCCAAACTGGGTGGGTCCCCCATTTAGTAGCCCAATTTAATGTCCACAAATAGGCACAGTTTAGGGGTTCACTAGTTGGGTTCCCAACAAAATTTTGGGTTCCCCCCCCCAAATTGGGTCATTTTTAAATCCCTTTTAATAGGTCAAACTTAATTTTAGGTCCACAAATATTTTCACAAAAATAGTAAAAATAAAAGTCATAAGTATTTCCCTAAAGTAAAAATAATTTCACTGGGTTGGGTCACTTTAATAAGGTTAAAAACAAATGGGCCCCACTATATTTCACAAATAATTTTTTGGGTCCAACTAATAAGTCACTATTTAGGTAAACAAATTTTGGGTTCACAAAAATTTTTCCCCATTAAAATAATTTCACGTTAATTAAGCCATTTAAGTAGCCCCCAACAAATAGTCACTGTAGAAAAAGGGTTCCAAAAATTTAGTCCAAACCGGGTGGGTCACTAATTTGGGGTTTCTTTTAATTTAGCCCAACAAAATAGCCAAAAGTATTTTCATTTAGGGGGGTCCCCCAGTGGGGGCCCAACAAATTTAGTCCCCCCCTTAATTTTAATTTTAAACTAAATAATTTTTCATAGGGGGGTAAATTTAATTTTGGGCCCCCCCAATTTAAAAAAAGGTTTTTTCACAAATTTATTTTCCCAAATAGGTCATTTAAGGTAAAGGGGCCCAACTTAAAATAATTTTCATTAAATTAAGGGTCCCCAAAAATTTATTTTCATGGGTTTAGCCCCAACTAAATTCAACCCCCATTTTTTGGGGTTAAAGGTTTCCCAATTTGGGTTCAAAAAAATGGGTTTCACTAGTGGCCCACAAAATTTTTTTGTCAAAAAATGGGTTCACTAAAAAGCCCCCAAAAATAGAACTGTAAGGGTAAATTAAGAGAAAACTGTGGGCCCCACTAGTAGTAAATTAATTTATTTCCCACAATTATTTTCCAAAAAAATTTTAAACTAAAAAAGGTTTTTTCCTAAGTTAGTCCCCCTTGGGGTTATTTTCCCCACTATATTTCCAAAAAATTGGGGCATTAAAAGGTAGTCAAAAAAATAGCCCACCTAATTTGCAAAAAGTTTTTTTCATTTTAAATAGCCCCACAAATTTAATTTTTCCACTAATGGGGCCCCAATTATTTAAAGGGTATTAAAACTATTTTTTAAGGCACTAGTAGCCCAAATTAAAATTTAGCCCAAATTTAGTGTTAGGTTCCAATTTAATAGTAAAAATTTAATTAGAAAATTTGGAAAGCCCCCCAAATTTATTAATTTTCATTTATTTGGGGTCAAATTTAAGTAAAACCTTAATTATCAAAAAAAAGGGGGTAAAACAAATATTTCCACTAATATTTTCCCACAAAAAATTTTTCAATGGGGAAAATTTTCCCAACTTAAGTTAGTTTCATTTAATATTTAAAACGATTTATTTCCCCATTTTTAAATAGGTTTTCCAAATGGGTTTAACTTTTAAATATTTTCATTTATATTTCCATTTAAGGTAGTCACAAAAGGTTAAGGGCCCACAAATAGGCCCAAACTAAAAAAAGGGTCCATTTAGTAGTCCCCTAGTAGTAAATTAATTTAGCCACAAAGGTTAAGGGTCACAACTATTTTTAAAGGTATTTTTCAAAATTTAAAATTTTAAATTTTTAAAATATTTCCCAACTAAAAAAGTCACTATTTAGTCAAAAAATGGGTTCCCACTAGTTAGCCCCTTTAATGGGTTTCCAACAAATTGGGTCATTAAAATTTCAACTAGTAGTCATTAAATAGGCCCCAATAAAATTAGGTCACTTTAAAGCCCCCCAAATTTAATAGCCCCAAATTATTAGTCACTTTAAATTTCCCCCATTTTAAAATTTCACTTTTTAGCCCCACTATTTTATTTTCCCACTAATATTTCCCCCAATTTATTTCCAAAAATTGGGGTCATTTAATAGCCCAACTAAAGCCCAAAACAATTTAATTTGCCAAATTTTTTAAGTCCCCAACAAAAATTTCCACAAATTTTGGGTTCCCCTTGGGTATTTTCCAAAAGGGTAGCCCCCAACAAATGGGCCCACAAAATGGGTTCCATTTAAATTTTGGGGTTTTTCCAAAAAAATTTAAAAGGTAACTTGGGAAAGTCATTTTAAAGGGAATTTCCACAAATTAGTTAAACTAAAAAGTCACTTTAAGTGGGGTCACTAATGGGGGTTTTTAAAAATAGGGGGCCCCAATTAAAAAATTTTCATTTAAATGCCCACAATTTTTAAGGTCACTAGTAGTCATAGTAGTAACTAATAGTCACTAGTAGTAACTAGTAGTCATCTAGTGCACAGTAGTCACNTATGGTCACGTATAGTCACTAGTAGTAACTATAGTCACATAGTAGTCACTAGTATAGTCCCTGTATCACTAGTAGCACTAATAGTCACTATTAGTCACTAGAGTCACTAGTAGTCACTAGTAGTCACTAGTAGTCCATTTTTAAAAAAAGTTAGTTCCTAATAGTCACGTATAGTCACTAATAGTCACTAGTAGTCACTAGTAGTCACTAGTAGTCACTAGTAGTCACTAGTAGTCACGTATAGTCACTAGTAGTCACTAGTAGTCACTAGTAGTCACGTATAGTCACTAGTAGTCACTAGTAGTCACTAATAGTCACTAGTAGTCACTAGTAGTCACTAGTAGTCACTAATAGTCACTAGTAGTCACTAGTAGTCACTAGTAGTCACTAGTAGTCACTAGTAGTCACTAGTAGTCACTAGTAGTCACTAGTAGTCACTAGTAGTCACTAATAGTCACTAATAGTCACTAGTAGTCACTAGTAGTCACTAGTAGTCACTAGTAGTCACTAATAGTCACTAGTAGTCACTAGTAGTCACTAGTAGTCACTAGTAGTCACTAGTAGTCACTAGTAGTCACTAGTAGTCACTAGTAGTCACTAATAGTCACTAATAGTCACTAGTAGTCACTAGTAGTCACTAATAGTCACTAGTAGTCACTAATAGTCACTAGTAGTCACTAGTAGTCACTAGTAGTCACTAGTAGTCACTAATAGTCACTAGTAGTCACTAATAGTCACTAGTAGTCACTAATAGTCACTAGTAGTCACTAGTAGTCACTAATAGTCACTAATAGTCACTAGTAGTCACTAATAGTCACTAGTAGTCACTAGTAGTCACTAGTAGTCACTAGTAGTCACTAGTAGTCACTAGTAGTCACTAATAGTCACTAGTAGTCACTAATAGTCACTAGTAGTCACTAATAGTCACTAATAGTCACTAGTAGTCACTAATAGTCACTAATAGTCACTAGTAGTCACTAATAGTCACTAGTAGTCACTAATAGTCACTAGTAGTCACTAGTAGTCACTAGTAGTCACTAGTAGTCACTAATAGTCACTAGTAGTCACTAGTAGTCACTAATAGTCACTAGTAGTCACTAATAGTCACTAGTAGTCACTAATAGTCACTAGTAGTCACTAATAGTCACTAATAGTCACTAGTAGTCACTAGTAGTCACTAGTAGTCACTAATAGTCACTAATAGTCACTAGTAGTCACTAGTAGTCACTAGTAGTCACTAATAGTCACTAATAGTCACTAATAGTCACTAGTAGTCACTAGTAGTCACTAGTAGTCACTAATAGTCACTAGTAGTCACTAGTAGTCACTAGTAGTCACTAATAGTCACTAATAGTCACTAGTAGTCACTAATAGTCACTAGTAGTCACTAGTAGTCACTAATAGTCACTAGTAGTCACTAATAGTCACTAATAGTCACTAGTAGTCACTAGTAGTCACTAATAGTCACTAGTAGTCACTAGTAGTCACTAGTAGTCACTAATAGTCACTAATAGTCACTAGTAGTCACTAATAGTCACTAGTAGTCACTAGTAGTCACTAATAGTCACTAGTAGTCACTAGTAGTCACTAGTAGTCACTAGTAGTCACTAGTAGTCACTAATAGTCACTAATAGTCACTAGTAGTCACTAGTAGTCACTAGTAGTCACTAATAGTCACTAGTAGTCACTAGTAGTCACTAGTAGTCACTAATAGTCACTAGTAGTCACTAATAGTCACTAGTAGTCACTAATAGTCACTAGTAGTCACTAATAGTCACTAGTAGTCACTAATAGTCACTAATAGTCACTAGTAGTCACTAGTAGTCACTAATAGTCACTAATAGTCACTAGTAGTCACTAGTAGTCACTAATAGTCACTAATAGTCACTAATAGTCACTAATAGTCACTAATAGTCACTAGTAGTCACTAGTAGTCACTAATAGTCACTAGTAGTCACTAGTAGTCACTAGTAGTCACTAATAGTCACTAGTAGTCACTAATAGTCACTAGTAGTCACTAGTAGTCACTAGTAGTCACTAATAGTCACTAGTAGTCACTAGTAGTCACTAATAGTCACTAATAGTCACTAGTAGTCACTAGTAGTCACTAGTAGTCACTAGTAGTCACTAATAGTCACTAGTAGTCACTAATAGTCACTAATAGTCACTAGTAGTCACTAATAGTCACTAATAGTCACTAATAGTCACTAATAGTCACTAGTAGTCACTAATAGTCACTAATAGTCACTAATAGTCACTAATAGTCACTAATAGTCACTAATAGTCACTAGTAGTCACTAGTAGTCACTAGTAGTCACTAATAGTCACTAGTAGTCACTAATAGTCACTAATAGTCACTAATAGTCACTAGTAGTCACTAGTAGTCACGTATAGTCACTAATAGTCACTAA